>NC_064922.1:699812264-700115294 GCF_023897955.1 Schistocerca gregaria | reverse complement strand
AGTTCATACATACAATACCAGGAACAAAAATGATCTGCACAACGACTTAAAAGCACTTACTTCAGTTCAAAAAGGAGTCCACTACTCAGAAACACCCATCTTCAATGACTTGCCAGCAAACATAAAAATTTTTGTTACAAATAAAGATCAGTTTAAAAGGAGCCTGAAAGACTTACTAGTGGACAACTCCTTCTACTCCATTGACGAATTTTTTAATAGAAACAAATGATGTGTTGTATATTTCATACTATTAGTATTGTTACTTCAGCTTTAAAAAAATGACGTGTTCCACATCCACGAGGATCTCCTCAGCACGGATCTATGGAACGAAAAACTAGTCTAATCTAATCTAATCTTCGCGTCGGTCATCTGCTGCGTAGCCCATTAACAACACACTTCGCAGCACTGGCTTAACGGATATGTTCGTCGTACGCCCTAAATTGATTTCTGCAATTTGATTCATGCAGTGTTGTTTGTCTGTTAGCTCTGACAACTCTACGCAAACGCTGATGCGTTAAGTGCAGGTCGTCGCCACTGCCCTGTACGTGGTGAGAGGTAACGCCTGAAATTTGGTATTCTCGGCACGCTCTTGACTCAGTGGATCTCGGAGTATTGAACTGCCTAGCGATTTCCTAAATGAAAGGTCCCATGCGTGTAGCTCCAACTACCATTCGGCATTCAGAGTCCGTTAATTCCCGTCGTGCGGCCATAATCACGTCGGAAATCTGTTCACATGAATCATCTGAGTACAAATTACTGCTCCGCCAATGCACTGCCCATTTATAACTTGTTTACGCGATACAGCCGTCATCTGTACATGTGCATATCACTACCCCATGACTTTTGACGCGTCAGTGTGTTACAGTGTTGGGAAGTGGTTGCTGTCGCTGCGAGAACAGATCCATTTAGCGACTTTGTGCCGTTTTTCCATTGAACTCCGTGATTCCGTACACAGGGGATGTATATTGGCCAACTCTTCAGGAGTCACTGCTGTTTATCAATGATTACGCACAACTAACATCGCTGAAAAGATAAACCCGAAAGAGAAGCGACCAGTACTGAATACAAGTTTGAGGGTGAAGGATAAACTGCGTATGACTTCTGTTAGCAGCGAGTTTCGCCAGTGACCGGTTCAAGTTTGTCCGAAAATATCCCTCAACAACCTTCGACATTTCACCTGTGGAATTCTGATTCACCCTGTTCCGTCATGTTCAAAAAAAAACGTCACATTACATCACATTGCAGGATAACACTCATTTTTCTCTCTCTGTCAGTCTGGAAGCAAACTTTTCTGTGTGTATTTGCATCATCTCCCTATATTTCAATTTATGCGTTGACATATTTGATTACTTTATTAAAAAGATACCACTGATAATAAAAATTTCACGATGATACTCTGTTCAGACAATAAAAGGGTCTGATTACTCACGAGCACATTAATTTGCCTCTGTCTCTATTTAAAGACGATAAAGTCAATAGAAACAGAGTACACGTTCGAATAGGGCAAGAATAGGAAACGAAACCAGCCGTGCGGCTATAAACAGAAATCCGCGCATTCGCCTTAATATGTCCAGAGGGACGAAGGAAAAATTAAATCTGGATGTCAAGATGGATTTTCGAACCCAATTATTGCAAATACTACTCAAGTGCGTTCGTTAAAGTACCACTCCGCTGGGTTCGATGATCCGAAAATTCTCCTGAATATCAAAACGATTCCCTACAAATGAGATCGCCACCTGCGAACAGAATTACACACTGCTAACATCATTAATTCAGTCAGTCGTTTGGGAATGTCATAATAGGTAGTGGCCGTGTCGTGCATTATGCTTCCTTATTTGGTCATGAAGATTCGGTAATAGTCCTTCAAAGTTGCAGTTCGATGAGTGAGTGTAAAGATGTTGGGTTCTATTATTACTGCACTGGACAGTATTATAATATTTATCCTTTTTGTGAACATTATTCTACAATTTTATCTATCGGGGTAAATAATGAATTGCTTGGCTGTGTACTTGGTCATTCAACAGGATTTTCTCCTCTGCTTTGGTTTTATGTATGTGGTAATTTTCTTGCATTGCCAGAAGGTGCTTTTTATTGTTGATTCTAATTATTCTAATGTCGTCTTCTCTAGTGGTTGCTTTGCGGTCATTTTCTCTTAGGTGTTCTGCAAATGTGGAGTGGTTTGTCCCTTATTTCCATGCTCTCATCTGTTCCTTGTATCTGACATCAAATGTTCTCCCTGTTTGCCTTATGTATGTGCCCTGTAACACCCTACACGTTGCTTCTTCGATTTTGGCGTGTGTTCGCCCCTGACAAACAACTTACAGAGAAATCTGGAGAGTATAATAAAAACATTAACAAATATATACATAAATATGTATAAATAGAATACAAATAAAAATTTCGTCCGCTAGCGTATCCAGCTTACGACGTAAAATAACTCACTTTCCACACTAGTTGCAGTAGGATACAGTCTTCATTAGGATGATCATTTATAGTGCTGTTTCAGCTGTATATGTGCCACTGTATCCTTGTCGCTTTATTTTGTACCGAGGTTTCTTGGCATCTGATGTGCTGTATGAAAATGCTGGATGTGTTTCATTTCTTAGAAGTACTTATTGGTTGTCAACGAGATGACGTGAAAACTGTATAATCTTAGGTTACAAGAGTTGCACGACAAATCACTCTTCAACCCCTGCCCCCCAACCTCCGCCCTTTACGCAGCCAGTGGGCACTGCAGAGATAATCTATCAAAACTGGACACACTAATCGGAAGGGAGTTATCCGCTATCCTTATTTCTAGAAAACGTTTATCTTCCACATTCCGATTGCTGTTTTTATTATACCAGTCTGGGCCGTCCAACTACCGATTTTTTTTAAATATAAAAGGAAATGACAGCTCTGTTCTGACCCAGTGTTTATAATACTGCAGAGTCAATGTTTTCAGTTACGATACAAATGTTCGAACACATAACATTCCTTTCAATAACAAAGTACCCTGTCTTAAGGCAACATTATTAGTAACTATCGTATACTAACGCCAACTTGTTTGCTGTCGATATTTTGTCGAAAATTAACATTTCGAGAATCCTGCCTTTAATTTTATATAGTTTACGATGGAAACTGCAACCAGTCATGACCGTATTTTAAAAAGGTTCATTAGAATCAAATCGCGACTGGTTTCCGTCATGGTAGGCAGACAAATCATCAAAGAAGAACAATGGACACAACATTATAGTAATTTATGCCTGTCTCTAGAAGCATGTACTAGGAACAAGTGTGAAAATTACAGCGGAATAAACGTTTTGAATACAGGGTATAAAATGTATGGAGGAACATTAAGTAAAAGAGTATGAGCTATCACATTCGTTTTATTACTAAAGGAAAAAAACAGCTTTATGAAGAAATGATCCTATAAAGATGCCACTTTAAAACTTAAGGAGATAAGAGACTAAAGGAGAAACTGTAATCTAGAAACTCATACACCTTTTATTGAATACGAAAAGGCATACTACTGAGTATGTAGTGAAAAATTATGGGAAATCGTGACTCAGATTGCTAAAAAGGATATATGAAGACACAACAATCAGACTATATGTCAGAAATGAAAGATATGGTAAAAAGATAAAAATAAACCATTGTGTGAGGCAGGGAGGTATCTTGTCTCCTATTTTCTTTACAAAAAATTTGTATGTGTGCAGTCCCAAAGCATCGACAGACACCGACCAGTGCAGTGTCACGAAACGCCATCAAGAAGGCGTTGACCCACACACCAATGCGGAGAGTGGAGAGCACCACACCTCCTAGAAGGCAGAGTTCAATGCCCCCTGTCAACGCTGACTTAACCAGCTGCCCATAGCAGGTCGGGGCCTGTTCGCTCGCAGACTTCGAGAGCATCAGTACTGAGCAATAGCAAAACGATACTCAGAAAGCGTTCTGCGAGTAGTAACAGCGTATAAATACCATTTTCGATTCCTGTCACCGGTCATCGCAATTTCTCTCCTTCGTTGTTTGTGTCGGTACTGACTCACAGAGTAGTCGACACTACAATGTGGATGATATAACGATATAGGGTACCTATCCTGCTCAACATTATGTAGAAATCAACACCTACTTCTTTCAGGCACTGTTTATAATGTATATTTTTTCTTGATATCAGGTAATGCAGCACAGTTTCTAAAAAAGTACTAGAAGTATTTTGAATATTTTTGAAGCTGTTTAGGGATATTAAAAAAATACGAAAAAACTGATGCAATTTTTTCCCAAAAATCTTCCTCAAATTGAGGTACCATTTAATCCAATGTTATACATTTGAAAGAGACCAAATTTTTACCAGATATACATGGCCTGATTCCGTAGAAGTATTGGAACACGTGAGGCAATACTGACCCTACGACTTAACTTACAAGCAAGATTAAGGAAAGGCAAAGCTACGTTTCTAGCATGTGTAGGCTTAGAGAAAGCTTTTGACAATATTGACTGGAATACTGTCTTTCAAATTCTGAAAGTGTCAGGAGGAAAATACATGGAGCGAGAGGCTATTTACAATTTGTACAGAAACCAGATGGCAGTTATAAGAGTCGAGGGACATGAAAGGGAAGCAGTGGTTGGGAAGGGAGTGAGACAGGGTTGTAGCCTCTCCCCGATGTTATTCAATGTTTATATTGAACAAGCAGTAAAGGAAACAAAAGAAAAATTCGGAGTAGGTATTAAAATTCATGGAGAAGAAATAAAAACTTTGACGTTCGCCGATGACATTGTAATTCTGTCAGAGACAGCGAAGGACTTGGAAGAACAGTTGAACGGAATGGACAGTATCATGAAAGGATGGTATAAGATGAACAACAAAAGCAAACCGAGGATAATGGAATGTAGTCGAATTGAGTCAGGTGATGCTGAGGGAATTAGATTAGGAAGTGAGACACTTAAAGTAGTAAAGGAGTTTTGCTGTTTGGGGAGCAAAATAACTGATGATGGTTGAAGTAGAGAGGATATCAAATGTGGACTGGCAATGGTAAGGAAAACGTTTCTGAAGAAGAGAAATTTGTTAACATCGAGTATTGATTTATGTATCAGGAAGTAGTTTCTGAAAGTATTTGTATGGAGTGTAGCTATGTATGGTTGTGAAACATGGACGATAACTAGTTTGGACTAGAAGAGAATAGAATCTTTCGAAATATGGTGCTACAGAAGAATGCAGAAGATTAGATGGGTAGATCACATAACTAATGAGGAAGTATTGAATAGGATTGGCAGGAAGAGAAGTTTGTGGCACAACTTGACAAGAAGAATGGATCAGTTGGTGTGTCATATTCTGAGGCATCAAGGGGTCACCAATTTAGTATTGGAGGGCAGCGTGGAGAGTAAAAATCATAGAGGGAGTCCAAGAGTTGAATACCCTAAACAGATTCAAAAGGAAGTAGGTTGCAGTAGGTACTGGCCGATGAAGAAGCTTGCACAGGACAGAGTAGCATGGAGAGCTGCATCAAACCAGTCTCAGGACTGAAGACCACAACAACAACATCATCTGATGGCTGAGGTACTAGACCTATTTAATTCCATCTATTATGTATATTGCAAGAATAAAAAATATCACATCTTACATTTTAATTTTTATTATTTTTTTCCTAATTTAAATGTTATTTTTCTACAATTTAGCTGATTCTGCAATAAATCTTAGGGCTACTACATAAATATGGACTACTCCAAGTTACAGGAAAAATCACAGTAACGCATTATAAACTTTAGGAAATATTTGAACCTGAATACTGAAAAATACAACTTGCGGGAAATTGCGAATGAAGACATGAGTTCAATTAAATTGTGTCTCAGAAATTCATGAAGTAGTCTTCAACCTGCAGAATTTCTTCTTCTTCAAGCTTCCTCTTGGCATTCCTTTTAGCACTTCTTGCTTCTTTGGTGACTTGAAGAGTGAATCTATCAGTCTCATGCACCCGTTTTCTGTCACACACAAGTAATTGATCTTCCATATTACAGCCATATTTTATGCCCAAATTTCTCAGGACTTCCAACCTTCCTATCACTCCGCCACTCAGACTTGTAGTACGCCAACTTTTAATGTATTTAGTCCTACAAAAACATTCTTGGGTAATCTTTCCCATATGCAATGGTTGAAACTTTCCTATGTATTCTGATTGCCCCCATGAAGACATTTACTAAGCAAAACAAGGTCAATGAAGTCTCTAAAAATTGGTTATATTCCATTTATAACAGTCTCAGGAAGATAATGCTTATGATGGTATATTTTTCCACTTTCTTTTGGTTTTTGGTAACCACACCAAGAATTTAGGGCAAAGTCCATGAAGAGAGTGGTCATCTGTGGACAACTTACGAAATTTGGTGGCCCATGCAGCTTTTCTCATTGCTGTAAGATCATTTAGAGGTGCATTTCGTCAAATGGCCAGTCCATAATAACTCTGAAGAAGATCTATTTCAGTTCTGCCAACCTGTCTCGACCAGACACAGATTTTCCATTAGATAACAACTTTACTTTCATTTCTCTTTGTAGTTTCCTCAGTCTAGGACCCATCCTGTTTTGCACATGTCCATAACACTCCGATTTTGCTACCAAGTATCACCATAAACACTGAACTCATTAATTTTATTGATATCTTTAGAGTCCCCATCGCTTAGGTACTTTGTATATCCAATGTTATCAATGGGCACCGACTTCTGAAATATTTTGAGAGCTCCATCACGCTGCATACCATCACTGTAACCACCATAATTCTCATAACGCTGATGTTCCATATGTCCTTCAGTGCTACCATGGCACGTGTGGCAGTACTTAGCACTCGATATCAACAACTTTTCCAAGGAACTATGTCCTCGACATTGCCATGTCCCATCAAATGCAACAGTGATGTCCTTGGTTCCACTAATATTTTCAGTTCCTTCTACTGAACGTTTCATAGATGGCTTAGACACAACCGTCGAGGCACCTAAAAGTATTTTTATGTACTTGCAGAACTTACTGGGAGGAGGAGCCATCACATGCGTTTTATTACTATCAAACCACGAAACGTTTGAGCAGCCTTGTTTCCTTTCCCTATTGCACGCATTGGATACACTAACTTCAATTTCACATTATATGAAATATGCATAATGTTGGAACTCATTTTAGAGGTGGCTTTATTGTAGGATCTACACAGAACAACTAATTTTCTCGCTACACCCTTCCAGCTACTTTGTTGTTCAGTTGTTTCCAGACAGCATACATCATCACATAGTTTACATTTCTCCACTTCCTTTATCAAACAAGATAAGATGGCCACATCAACAACAACAAATCCACTACAAACAGCGTCATTATTAACACAAACATTTGAATCACCAGGAGGGGCGTCATGTGGGAGTTTCTTCCCTGAAGAAATGATACATAGGTTACTTTCAACAGAGTGGCTTGCTTTGTTTGTGAACTGGTTACCACGAAATTAACTTTTATTGAATTTCTTGATGCTCGGCATAGTTCGTATTTATTGCACGCTAAAGGATGTACTTCCATAAATATATGTAGCACTTGGGCAGCAAACATCGAGTAACACGTGAACAAACTGCTTCAGCGAAACAAAAGTAAATAAGAGCAAAGATAATCATTTACAGACACTAGAAACCTGCACTGTAACCAACACATATAACGTATCATGCGTATAATCACTGGAAACAGAAAATTCACAATTCTTTTCGAAGTAATACTGGTTTGTGTAACAGAAATAGTGGGGGCGTGGCGGCATACATGACGGTAACTTTAAAATTAGGTATACATAGGTCATTTTTCATTTGAAACCCTATAATGCATATATTAGTGTACTGAGGAAAAACTACACAATTTAATAAAGTAATAAAAATTTTCGATTTTTACGCCATTTATAAGTACCTTGTATCCTTAATTAGAGAATGTACGTATAGAATTAACGGAGGCGTTTTTATTGCACCAAATACTACATTAGAATAAGTAACTACTTAGGAAGATACACCAGCTATAAACACCAAAATTATTTTGAAAGAAAGTTACCCATGCTCCAGGAAATGCAGTTCTATAAATAAGTGCCTAAAAACTAAAACTAGAAAAGAAACACAATAAAGTTCTACAAAGTAAAGGCTGAACCTGGTTTTTCTCTGTCGATCAGAAGTAGGAACTCGGCGAAACCAATAAAAAGAAGGCATAGGTTGCCGAAATGAGATTCTTCCGAACAGTAAAAGGATTTAGCCTTCCACATAAAATTGAAAAAAAAAATGCAAGAAAAGGAATAAATTCTTTGGAAGGAGAAATTATGAAGTACAGAAATAATTGGAGACTGCATGTTGATACAGTGCCAAAGAAGAGGGTCCCAAGAATGGTGTTGTATTTTAGGCATAATAAAGAAGATATCCAGAAAGTCCTAGGCAACACGTTTTCCAGCCGGAACAGGCAGCACACGCTAATGCGTGGAGTGCAGAAGAAA
Organism: Schistocerca gregaria; assembly: GCF_023897955.1. NCBI lineage: Eukaryota > Metazoa > Arthropoda > Insecta > Orthoptera > Acrididae > Schistocerca > Schistocerca gregaria. Next base: position 700,106,832 of record NC_064922.1, on the reverse strand, counting down.
GCGAAAGGTGAAGTCTGGCCTTATAAATTTATGCCTGTGTAATAAAATCTATTTGATTTTTAAAATTACTGAAGACCGGAGTATGGCGTACGAGCTTTAACCATGTTGTAGCACAAGTACGTATCCACATCTACTCATAATCTGCAAGCCATCTATCGGTCCGTGGCGGAAGGTACTTCTGGTCCCACATATTCCCTGCCCCACTCGGCCGGCCGGTGTTGCCGAGCGGTTCTAGTCGCTTCAGTTTGGAACCGCGCTATCACTATGGCCGCAGGTTCGAATCCTGCCTCGGGAATGGATGTGTGTGATGTCCTTAGGTTAGTTAGGTTTAAGTAGTTCTAAGTTCTAGGGAATTGATGACCTCATATGTTAAGTCCCATAGTGCTCAGAGCCACATGAACCATTTGAACATGCCCCACTCGTTAATGGCACGAGGGAAGAATGATTCTCAAAAATATGGTTCATATGGCTCTGAGCACCATGGGACTTACCATCTATGGTCATCAGTCCCCTAGAACACTTAAACCTAACTAACCTAAGGACATCACACAACACCCAGCCATCACGAGGCAGAGAAAATCCCTGACCCCGCCGGGAATCAAACCCGGGAATCCGGGCGTGGGAAGCGAGAACGCTACCGCACGACCACGAGACGGGGGTAAGCCTCTGTATAGCTCCAATTTCTCGAATTTTCTCGTCGTGGTCATTTGGCGAGATGTGTGTGGGAGGAAATAATATGCTGTCTGACAACTTCCCGAAAAGTACTCTCTCGACACTTCAATAGTATATCTATCTGATGCACAACGCATCTCTTCAGCATGTGCCGCTGGAATTTGTTGATGATCTTTGACGCTCAATCACGCCAACAACACTATCCCGTTACGGAATCCGCCGCGATTTGTTGTTTCTTCTCAATCTCATCTATCAGTCCTACATAGCAAGGACCAATATTGATCAATAATACTCAAGAACTGCTTGAAGAGGCGCCATGTATGCCACTTCCTTCGTGGATGAGTTACGTGTGGCATCTGCTTTTCCAACTATTTGTTTTATGTTGTGATTCCACTCAAGCTCGCTCTGAATAGTTCCCCCTTGATATTTTATATAGACTGTCTTCAGCAGTTTGTCATCAATAGTGTAGTTGTGCAACAGTGGATTTCTGTTTCTATGTATGCTCAATACTTGTAAGTAGGCTGTTTAGATTTTTATGTTGGCAACGTCACGTAGCGCTCTGTATGAAAATCACTGACTGCGCTGCGTACAGTCTGTGGCTGGTTTGCATTGTTGGAATTTGGTATTGTAGTGTTGGGTAGTTGGCTGTTAACAGCGCGTAGCGTTGCGCAGTTGGAGGTGAGCCACCAGCAGTGGTGGATGTGCGGAGAGAAATGGCAGAATTTTGAGAGCGGGCGATCTGAACGTGTGTCCATCAGAAAGAGTAAATTTGTAATACTGGATATCATGAACTTATGATGACTTTTGAGTACTATTAAGGTAAATACATTGTTTGTTCTTTATCAAAATCTTTCATTTGCTAACTATGCCTATCACTAGTTAGTGCCTTGAGTAGTTAGAATCTTTTATTTAGCTAGCACTATTGGCGCTCGCTGTATTGCAGTATTTCAGGTAACGAAGATTTTTGTGAGGTAAGTGATTCATGAAAGGTATAGGTTATTGTTAGTCAGGGCCATTCTTTTGTAGGGATTTTTCAAAGTCAGATTGCGTTGCGCTAATAACATTGTGTGTCAGTTTAAGCACAGTATTTTATAATTTTTCTAAGAGGGATGTTTTATACTTTATATTTATTTATGTTCAAGTCAGGTCAACTGCCGGAGACTGCTCCATTCATCAGTCCTCTGATGGTCATTCTGCAAATAGATAGTCTTCTGGCGTTGCTACTTTCTTATAGACGCCGGCCGGAGTGGCCGAGCGGTTCTAGGAGCTTCAGTCTGGAACTGCGCGGCCGCTACGGTCGCAAGTACGAATCCTGCCTTGGGCATGGATGTGTGTGATGTCCTTAGGTTAGTTAGGTCTCAGTAGTTCTAAGTTCTAAGGGACTGATGACCTCAGATATTAACTCCCAGAGTGCTCAGAGCCATTTGAACCATTTCTTATAGGCAACAGTATCATCTGCGAGAAGTATGAAAGAGCTTCCGAATCTTTCTGCTAGATCATTTATATGCACTGTAAATAATAGCGGTACTATCTCAGTTTCTTGGGGTACTCCGGGAATTATATTCACATCTGTCAATTTCGTTCCGTCAAGAGCTCTGTGCTCAGATGTGTTGTCACGCTCATCTACAAGAAAGTACAGAGACCGTTTACTACCAACAAGACGTTGCGTATGCGACGACCTGCGTGTAAGCAGGTGGCGGCCACTGCTCTGGCTGGCTATTCAGTGGACGGAGCACTCCGCATGCGCAACCTCAGCGCCACTGCAGATATGCAAATTTCTCGTGCTGGGACACAGGACGCCGAAGTCTGGTCCCGCAGTCTGGCGGTTGCGCAGCCACAAGCGAGGCCATATATCACAGCTGCAGATGCCCTCCCCACTCCCCAGCGACCTCTGCGCCACGCACCTCATTTCGCGTGGCATGCACCCACGGACAGAGGAGGTCGAAAGCCGATACGCTTGCGTGCGAGCTGCATAGCGGAACAAAATGAGCAATCAAGAAGAACTCTTCAGATTGCATTTCTCGGAAAAGAAACCTTTTGTTCAAAAATAATTTCGTGTTTCCACAGATAACCTTACAACTTTTCCAGCGAAATCTACCGAACTTTTTTCGAACTTATGGAGAATAATGCAGCATGAAAACAAACGATGACAAGGAATAAAAAAGAAATCCGTGCTTGCCTGAGAGTGGATGGACTTGCCGCCCGAACAGTGGCAGAAAATATCGCAACCAGCTGAAGCCGCCCATGCGCACGTTGACTGCCCTTTCCGCCAAGAATAAATCCGTCATGTTCGTGAGTCCAAGGAAGCTGAGGCACAGGGAAAAATATCGTTCAAACGATGGCGGAAATGACCGAAACACATGGCACTCAACCCATTACCAAGCCTGAAAAAACAATAGTTGGAAGACCTTATTTCAAAATCGGAGTGCTGAGTGAAACACTGATAATGGGGAGAGCCCATTTCGAGTGGTTGTCAAAAACATGAAAGTTTGCTGCTGTTATAATTTTTTTGAATCAATTTACGAGAACGTTTCAAAAGCCGTATTTCTCTAAATTTCAGTGTCTTTCCATTCAAGGTGTGGCGACCGGTTAAGAACCGACAACTATTATTGCAAGCTATTTTATATACTTCAGCATTGTTAATTCGTTTTTATTAGGCCTTTTTATTGTTTTTTAGGTTCGGTACAAATTATGTAGTTGATTTTGAACGAACTTAGAGATGGGCAAGAGACTTGAAACTTTCAACACAGATCAGAACTCGATGACAGTTTAATACTAACCCGCTTTGGTGTCTGGTGTATAGCGAAGGGTACTTTCTGTACCACTGCGATTTCCCACTTTTCCTGTTCCCCTTTATGATATTTCCTGGTAACATTTGTTGATGGTAAGTACCCTCGTGAGCTCGATTCTAACTTTTAACTTCGAGGTCTTTTGTGACATTATCGTAGGAGGAAGCATCGTATTTGCTGACTTAGATGAAGAGAAAATGAAATAATTCGGAAATTTTCCACATTTCTCTGTTGTAAAATCATCAAAATGTTTCAAATCAACTGAAAAATTTGACACATACTCTAGACTAAAAATCACAAAATAATTATTTAAATAAAAAGCTTTATCATGTATCACGTTTTTAAAATGGACTGAAAACTATAAAATAATTTTCCTAGCTCTACACAGATTCCTAACACCATGAAGAGAGGCCTGAAAAAAATGGTTCAAATGGCTCTGAGCAGTATGGGACTTAACATCTGAGGCCATTAGTCCCCAAGAACTTAGAACTACTTAAACCTAACTAACCTAAGGACATCACACACATGCATGCCCGAGGCAAGATTCGAACCTGCGACCGTAGCGGTCGCGTGGCTCCAGACTGTAGCGCGTAGAAACGCTCGGCCACTCCGGCCGGCCAGAGAGGCCTGAAAATTCTTACTTGTGAATATTTAATAGCTATGAAAATGCTTGCAGAATATTAAACGAAAACGTGGGCAATTGCAATACATAATTAATACATGTACATTTCACCCCCTTACTAGCATTTACCGCATGCGCCCCACGTTTTTCATTTTAAATTGTACACGTACTTTCGTAACTATTAAAAACTCACAAGCACGAATGTTCAGCACTCCTGTGTGGAGTTAAGAATCTGTGTTGGGCTAAGAGAATTTTACTTTGTAGTCCACTTTAAAAACGTGTTATATTTTTCAAAAATATTTAAATAATTGTTGTTATTGTTGTAATGGAAATCCTCCCCCTTCTCATCCGAACCGATCGTTGGAACCGAGCCAGTGACGCCCATAAGAGAAGTGTGAAGTGTATCTCTCGGTATGCAACTGCCTTAAAAATATTTTCATCAATAGTTCCGCAACATAATCCGCAATGAGCAATGTGTGTCGGGAACAAAGCTAGGTTCACTGCAATTCAACGAAGCGTGACAGCTGGTCTAATGTTTTCAGGATGTATCTGAAAAATATTTCGATAATCTTTGAGTCTGTTTCATCAAAAACGAAAGGAAAACGTCAGATGTCCCCACGCCTGGGAATACTTTTTTTCCTGAGTTACTACTGTGAACACATTTTATTTGATGAAACGTCGTGCCAGGTATGAACTTTGCACAGGACTGTGACTCCAACCCAAAACAATGACGGGCAGTGCTCTCACCGACTAAGAGACCCAGACGTAACTCTCTGACCGTCCTCAACTCTTCAATTCTCCGTAGGTGACTCTAGTTTCCAGGCTTTATTCGCTCTACTGGATGCTTCACAGAATGTATTTTGCAAGGAATGGCTTAGCTATCCTAGAATGAATCTTTTACTCTGCAGCCGAGAATGCACTGATCATAAAATTCTAATAGGATGGAAACTGTGTACTGAACACGGCACTCAGTAATGCCTGTGTATTCCTGCTGGTAATAGTATTGCCCGCAGTAGGTAAGGTTGTAGGTTCGGGATTTGAACCCTTGTTCTGCACAAATTGTATCATCCAATGAATTTCAAAAAAGCGCACTCTCCACTGCACAGTGAAAAAGTTAATTCCGCTTTTGATGTATTGTTATCGGTAAAAAAAAGTCGACATACTGATAAAACCAGAGTTTCTAGAAAATGTGATGTTATAACTACGTGGCTTAAGATATGTGAAGATTAGACTCATTCGTTAATTGCGTAGAGCGATAAAGCGTAGATGGATTCGGTAAGTTAAATCTGAACGCCAGATTAGGAAGCAAACTGGGATCCACTCAGTTTCAGAGTTATAACTTGTTGTTACAGAAGTTAAGAAAAATCTGGGAATCATTTAAATACTGGTAAGGTGCTAGTGACTGACAGTTTCCTGTAGATATACTAAAAATATGAGAAAATATCTTTTGTTGCCCACAGAGATCTTTGCGCTTACAGGGAGTACAAACGCCAGTCGGATTTTTGCGTTTTTTTAAATATATTTAGCCTTTGGTACGTTCAGTCCAAAACTCAAATAATTAACAGCAGAGAAAATGGATACAATACTAAAAAATTTCGAGGAAATCAACTACGAAGTTTTCCAACTGTCTTTAATATCTTAGTATAAGGTCAATTTATCTCTGAAGGCGGTGTGGCTCTGCGGTGTAAGTTCAGTCTGCCTCGTAATGCTCCCACGTTGGATTCCTGGCTCGTGAAAATTTTTAAACAGAGGTGCAGGTTCCGCTAGCATTCCTGTGAAGCGTAAAATACATACACATGGAAAAGAAAACAGTAGCACTCAATACCGGTAATCTCTGGTTCGAGTCTCGGTCATTACCTTTTTATTTTTTTCTTTGGTGCAATTCGAATACCTGTGTAGTTTAAATGTACAATCCATTAAATGTATGCTAATAAATACAAATCTCTCATTTTTATTAAAAATGACCGTCTTCTTATTTGTACACTCACAGTGCAGACAAAAATCCAGTTTTCACTGCATATATGAACTCTTAATTATCTATCTCTTAATAAAGATTGTTAGATTTTTTTAAAAATACAAATAGTTTTTTAATCCTTATGTATTTTACGCTATGCGGAAATGCTCATGGAATATGACCTTTGTTTAAAATTTTCCTACAGCTAAGTAATCGGAACCGAAATCCCCTACATGACAGGTGAAGACTTTGCCAGCTTTTTTTCTGGATGCATTTGCAGTTACTGGTGGGTTAGGCAGTGAGGTGAATTATCTTTGAGGTCCCATCATACATAACTTCAGCAGACACACGCAATACAATTTGAAAATATAAGGCATCGAGGGGTCTCGACCTCACGACTTTGTTTCTAAATTGTGTGACGTTTACTACTTTTTCTTCGCCACACTATCCCTTAAATGACATATGAGACAATACAGCCAAATATTGAGGAAAGATATACATATATAGAAAAGAAGGTACGGGACTCGATCCAGCCATCCACCGGCCACAGAGCCTCAACTCTAACCAAAGTTTTTTCGCTAGATGTAACTGAATAGAACTCTCAAAATAGCTTCCCAAAAACAGAAACGAGAAATGATATCAAGCAAATACTCTCATAAGGGGCCTCGACATCTCTATCGGATAAGGTCCACACCCGCTGACCACTTTAACCGACACCCCGACTGGTAAACGTTAGCAAAATTCTCCCGAAATTGGGCCAATTGTTAGAAATCCCACTGCGTTACACTGCCCGTTGAACAAACTGGTCTTACTTTAGCGTATTTAACACGACCGGAAAAGTTCATAGTCGATTTCCTCGAACTGCTTTTGGGGAATGCTTTTTGAATTCAGAACTTCACGTACCATAAATATAAAAAATTACAAAAATCCGATTGGCGGGTGGTCTCCTTGTTAGAATAATTATCTTCGGAATTGTCGTACCCACTTAGGGCTTTGCACTTGGACTCATTATCATGGGAATCGTCACACCTACTTAAGGACTTTGCGCTTGGACTGATTATCATGGGAATCGCCACACTCTAGCACCCGCCTGTACTGTTGCTAACGGTAACGGCTGGGAAACGACTCAATAGAGAAGACGCTATTGGCACCACTCTCAATGATTATGACTGTTAAACCTTCGTGAACAGCTGACAGGTCAGTCACTTGTCAAGACGAGTTTTCTTGTCTACAATTTTTCAACAAATTTTGATCCTTGATCCACAAAAAATAGCTGGAGTCTCCAAAGAGTGTGGATTCAGGCGAGTGGTTCCGTAGGACGCATGGCATTGAGTAGTTTAGATCAGGTAATTATACAATACATGTAATGAATAACGAAAACAATCAATCTGGATCGCAACTAATATTTATTTACTGTGGTGACAACTGTTGACTGGTTCCTTTTGGTGTGTCCTGCAGATCAGTGTTCCGGCTCCACACATCACTGAGGAGTTAGTGGTCTGAAGCTGATCATGTTTAACTGAGAACGATTACCAAAACTAATAAATATTGATTGCAACCTAGCTTGTTTTTAGGGTTCCGTACCTCAACTGGTAAAAACGGAATCCTTATAGGATTGCTTTCTCTGTGCGATGCCTGTCTGTCTGTGTGTCTGTCTGTCAGTCCGACTGTTTCAAAACCCTTTACCTTGGGAATGGGTGAACGTATCAAGTTCTTTGGTCCCTTGTTGGTGTAACAAAGCTGAGCTTCTAATTCAATACAATCAAAAGGTACAGCCATTTTCGTCACGTATTTTTATACTTGCAAAGTCACCTATTACAAGCTATAGGGTACTTCATATTCACCTAGCACCATGAAATGTGGCAAGAATCAACGTTTCACAGTGCATGTAAACAAAAAAAAATTATAAAGTTCTTAATTTTTAATTACATCATACGAAAAGAAATAACTCTTGTCCCATTTGTTATGAGACTTAAAACTTAAAATACATTCTCGAAAGTCTTTGAATTTCCGGAATGGATATCTTCCCAGTATCAGTCTCAATTACAGGTAAAAATCGTAGATATTCTCGACCCGCGGGATGGAAGAACTGTCTGTATACATGATTAAGTTTGTACTCTCATGGCGCGAGTCTTACTCGCTCGGATCTGGGTAGTTTTTGTTGCAGTGGTTAAGAGACAGCTGTCTTTCGAATACGTCTCCAAAAATTATCACCTGTAATGAAGCTTTGGTAGGGAATTAAGAGATGGTGTAAGCCACAGATTTCAACTGGGAAATAATAAGTTTCAAATCAGCTTTGTACAGAAGAGAGTGTTGCCATCATTAAATGAACGTGTTGACGATGAAAGTCACTTTGACATTTGCATATGCTTCTTTGAAACAATGGATGGATGAGAACCGTATTACAACATCGAATCAATACGAAGATGTGACTGAGATTCTCTTACATAGTGAGTATTTTCGTATCAAGACTTCTGGTTCACAGATGGCATGAAAATTTGGATAGGAAAATTTTTCAGTACTATCTTAATGCCATTTCACAAACGGCATTATTCTCTTAAACTTGATTGCTGAATCAAATACATCTTCTATTACTGGCAAAATGGAGGAGTGCACGAAACGAGTTTGCAGAAGCAGTCAGATGCAGGTTTGTTGAATATTTATTTTGGAACCATTTTATCTTTGATACTTTCACTAACAAAAAAAGGAAACAAGTTTTGGGTTGTATACTTTCACTTTTAAAAATAATTTTGGAGATGATACTTTCACGGTAAACGTTTAAGGTACTTGATATACGGAAAATGAAATGCAACCTGCACACGGTACTTCATAACCAATCCAGAGCACAGATCTGTAGTTGATGTAGTAAAATACTGTAAACCTATCTTCAGGACTATTCTGAGGTTTGTAACTGTTGTAAAACCGGTGAAACAATGTCTGATTCCAGTACAACATGGATAAAGCCAATACTGAATGTCATTACAGAGACCTCACACACAGGAAAGTTCGATTCTGATAATCATAGTGTCTACAAGCTGCACAGAAAGTGAAATCCAGTCTTCACACAATTACGCACTGAGCTTGCCTACGACATGCTCACCAAGGAAGTTACCTATACAACGTTTATACATCGACTTCTGTGCCTATACTTCGCAAGCCACCTTGTGGTGCGTGGCGGACGGTACCTTACGTACCCCTGTCATTTGCTGCCATTCCTGTTCCAGTCGCGAATGGGTCACGGTAACAGCGATTGTTCGTACGGCTCCTTGTGGGCCCAAATCTTTTTAACTTGAGTTTCATGGTCGTTTCGGCAGATATACGCAGGAAAAAAAGGATTACATATGTTCACTCTCCTGGGAACTTAGGCATGCACCGTAACAGTAATCCACACCGTGATGCAGAACGCCTCTCTTCCGGTGTCTGCCATTGGAGTTGGTTTATCATCGCGGTGACGTTTTCGTGCCTACTAAATAAACCTCTAACGACACGTGCCTCCCTTCTTGAGATCTTCTCTGTTTCCGCTATTAATCCTATTTGGTGCGGACCCCATATTGACGAGCAATATTCAAGTATTGTTCGAACGAGGATTTTGTAAGCTACCACTTTTGTTGACGGATCACATTTCCTGAGGTCTCTTCCAATGAATCTCAGTCTGGCACCTGCCTTTCCTCGATTAGCTTTATGCCGTCATTCTTAGATATTTTACGGAAGTAACTACTTTCAGTGATTGTTATGCAGTCATGAAATCATACAATAACAGGTCTTTCTACGTATACGTAATACCTTACATTTCTTTTTACGTTGAATGTCAACTGCAACTTCCTGCACCAAGTGTCGATTCTCTGAAGGTCTTACTGGATTTCGCTACAATTTTCTACAGTTGCAACTTCGCTGTGTAGAACAGCATCATTCGCAAAAACACTCATGCAACTTCCGATGTTGTCTACTAAGTCATTTATATGCATCATGGCCAGGACCACTCTGAAAGGTTATAAGTGTGTTTCAGGGTAGTCTGTTCTGAGAAATAATTGTTGAGAAAGAATTCGATACGTTGCGCCATTCCCAAGTTAATTAGCATTACTCAATTAGGCTATTGCGAGTCACATTTCAAGTGGCCCGCTAGATCCAATTGATGTCAGTTGTTCTCATAGCGCAGAAGACAGCACATGAGACTGCTCAGCCTTTGGCTCGCGTGCAGTCCTTACTTCTTTGTCCACAGGCACCGACTCCGTGGGGCCTGAGGGGGCCCTAGCCCCTTCAAAATTTCGTTTAGTGGATTAGAGCCCCCCCCCCCCAATAATTTAAGAAAATTATTAGTTATGCTTTGTAAATCTCAAAATTATGTTGCATTTTTTTATTTACTTGTTTGACGATAGTTACCTTTAAAAATACATTCAGTAATGAGTTCGAACAAATAATTATTACAATAGTAAGAAGGTTAACTGAAAACGAGTGGTGGGAATCACGATAGTGCTACGGTGCTGCGGGCACACTTACAATTTGTCCCGGGGCACGAAACATCAAGTAAAGTCTGGCGCCGGTGGTCCAGCGCTACGGCCGCGGCGACATCAAAAAGACTGGAGCAGAAGCGCCGTGAACCCCCCGCCTCGCGTCACCTGACGCTTCGAGACATCACGACGCCACGGCTATGTAAAGCCCACCCTGCTGTCGCAGTCATTCAGTGTTGATAGTTTCATTCAGTGCATGCTGCAGACGTGTTTAGTGTTCTGGCATTTGTGTCTAGTGGACTATTTTGCATGACTATATTTGATGCGTTTACTTTATTGCCTTAGTGTATTGTGAGTTAAGTTTTCAATGGATAAATTTGTTACCAAAAAGGCGCGCTTGGAAGTTGATGATACTGCAAGTCAACCTACAACAATTATTGTGTCGTCAATTGCTTCGTCGTCTTCAAGAGAGAACTGTTCACAGCCGAAACCAGGACAATCCAGTAAGGGAAGATCATTTCAGCAGTCTTGGTTGATCAAGTATACTTGGCTAGAATATGAAGCATCTACCGAAAAAGGTTTTTTGCATAACCTGCAAAGAGGCAGATGCTAAAAATCTATTACAATTTTCTTCAAAAAAAGAAGATGCGTTTACTTACTTCCGTAGGGGAAAAGGCTTTCGAAAAATGGCATCTTCATGAAAATACGTTTACACATAAAGAAAGTGCTCTGAAACTAAATTCAATCACTAACCGAAGTGTGGCCTCCCAATTGAATGAACAGTTAGATAGTGATATGAAGAAAGGCCATTTAGGTCTTGAGACAATTTTAACTACCGTGCAATTTCTATGCCGACAAGGACTAGCAACTAGAGGGCACGAAGACGTAAACTCAAATTCTTTTCAATTGTTGGAATTCCCAAAGAATGACATACCTAAGTTTAGAGATTGGTTAGGGCATTTGAGGTACAAGTGGACGTCCCAAGATATTCAAAAAGAGATCATTGATCTACAAGGATAGTCTGTGTTGAAAAAGGTATTGGATTCAATCACGAAAACTGAACCTTTTTCTATTATGGTTGACGAAGTAATGATTCTTTGATTCACAAACAAGTGTCATTTTGTGTTCATACTGTCGATGACTCCTTAATCATCAACGTGGACTTTATTGGCTTATACGAAACCCCCAACATTGAATCGCAAAATCTGTTTAGTATTTTAGAAGATATTTTTGCTCGTCTTGGTTTGTCAATGGATAACTTAAGAGGACAGTACTATGAGGGTGCCTCGAATATGAGAGGTAAGTTCAGGGGACTAAAAAAAGTTAGTTTTGGATATACAACGAAAAGCACGTTCTGTGCACTGCACTGCTTACAGTTCAGACTTGGCAGTTGTAAACAGTCTCCGCCATCTTACGTTTATGAGGGATATTATGACTTTATCCAAGGACTTAATAAACACCGCAAGGGAATCCAAAAAAAGGATGGGACTTTACAGAAGAATACGCTATGAGAGTGCCAACGATCAATCTGGTCTATGTCCCCTTTGCCCGACTCGATGAACTATGCGAGTTTCTAGTATCTCGAGAGTATTGAAAAACTTTCAAGAACTTCTTGAGTTTTTTTAAACATTTTCTGCAGAGGACAAAACAGAGGCAGGTTACAAATGTGCAGGCTACTTTGAGTCAATGTTACAATTCAAGACTTATTTCTCTTTACGCCTTTATTGTCATGTAATGAACCTAGTAGAGGATGTCAATGAAAAAATTCAGTGCCCTCATCTAAGTGTTGCTGATCTGGAAAATATATATGAGGGCTTGACTTGTATATTGAATGAAAGGCGTGATAGTTTTGAACACTTTTGGGAATTGAGTTTAGAAGAAAACCTTCACAAGCTGATTATCCTTCACTTCCTCGGAATCGAAGTATACCAAAGAAGTATGAAAACAACGAAGCCAGCTCATCACACACTTTCAAAACGCCAAAGGAATAATACAAAGCTGTTTACATTGAAGCTTGTGAAACGGTGCAATGTTGTTTTTCTGAAAGGTTTGCTTCAACTGGACTCACACAGGTCACTGCAGTTGAACAAAAGTGCTTCCTTTTAGTAAACAGAGGTGAAACAAATTTGTAAAAAAATCAACTGAATTTTTCAAAAATTACCCAGATGTTGAGAGACCACGCTTACACTTGAATATGTTAGCCGATATCGCCAATAAAAAACAACTGGTCTTAAAAAACATGAGTGATGTAAGAAGGTACATTACACAACAGCCTGCAGTTGGAGATATGTTATGTGAGGTAGTGAAGTACATTAATCTTCTGCAAGTAGTTCCAATCACGACAGCAACAGCAGAACGGCCATTTAAGGCCCTTGGACGTCTGAAGTCGTATCTCCGATCAACAATGGGACAGAATCGATTGAACAACTTGGCTGTTCTTCATGCCCACTAGGATGTTTTGGATGAATTGGATATCCGACCAGTCATCAACGACTTCATATTCAGTAATACAGTCAGACGGTCGACATTTTCAGCTTTCTAAAAACACTCTAGCCTTAATAATGGTATTTAGAGCAATATTAAAAAGCTTTATGAAATAGAGAAATAAATACATAATGTTAAATTTTCAGTTTCGAAATATTAGTACTAGCTTAGTACCGTATTACTATATTTCTATAGTAGTGTATTAGTTATTTTCAAATACTTAAATATTTTTAGGCTGTAAGACCCAATTAAGACCCACTATTTACATACTTTTTGACTGAAAGTATCAGGCATACTGTAATAACTTTATTAACTGAATTAAAGCATTAACTTTGAGATACTGTTTTTATTTAACGAACCTTAAGGCTTATTTAAAGTAAGCTTAGATTAGCTATTTCGCTTATTAATAAAAGTGCTATTACTGTGTGACAGCAATATTTTATGTTTCATTGTTTCAATGATAGTTTAGGATTTATTTATATATAATTTCAGTCTTTTCAAAGCCATATATTCATACTCTGTAATAGTCTAGAAGCATGATTATTACTGTAAATTAAATTAGCATTTTACGAAAATAACTTGTAGGTTGATGTTTTGTTTCTTTTCTCAAAGCCAAAAAATGTGTCAGGTTTTTTGAGTTTTCCTGAGACTCGAGTTATCGAGAGTCCTGTTTTCAGGCTCTAATGTTGATCATATAACTCTAAAATGCTTTAAAAAACTTTAAAATCACAATTTTTCATCTACAATTTAGAAAATTTCCCGGGAAAACCCCCAGTACGTGCCCCCCTATTATTTTTTATAAGTCGGTGCCCCTGATTCTGTCCCATGTCCTGTTTGGGTGACGTTCACTTTCCGATTTAGGAGCCCAAACGAAACATGTTTGGCGACTCAGTCTCTGGTTGGCTGCTTGAATTTGGGCTCGCAGCTGTCTGATTGAGGAAACAGAGGAACGAGACGAATTTTTTCTGATCAGTTTCTTCCCAGAACAAACATCCTTACAAGTTTTCAGACTGTTTCTCTTCACCCTGCATATTACGAAAACCCTCTGAGTCCGCCCAAAGTCACTTTTACGTCTGAAAACTTCTCTCTTAAGAATGACAACCTGCATTGTGTTTGTTAGCACTTCAATCTAATCACACAGTGGTCTGATATTCCATACGCTCCTACTTCGTTCATTAGGCAGCAGTGCGGAGCTGTGTCGGATGTTTTACGGAAGTCAAGGAACATGGCATCTATGCGGACGCCGGTACTACCGCATTCTGGGTTTCTAATGGATTCATGTCGGGCGATCGATCTAATTCATCCATGGACTAAATTACACGCAGCTATAAACTACGACATCAGCCTGGTAGGGTAGAACGTTGTCATGCAGAATGTACCATCCATCACCACGTATTTCGAAGTATGGGAGACCTACAGTCACGCCTGTGCATGAGCACAAAACAAGTGTAATTAAATACATACAACTGCACCAATGGTATTCCAAAGGCAGCTGTTTCACGGATACCGAAATTTTATTGTTAACGGATTCTTGTCACACTCAACTGAGCACAATGGCACAGTGATTGTACATTAGATTCGCTTTCAGATGACGCCAGTTCAAATCCCCATCCGGTCATTCGGATTTAGGCTTTCCGTGACTTTCCTAAACCGCTTAAGGCAAATTCCAGGATAATTCCGTTGAAAAAGTCACAGCCAGTTTCCCTTCACGTATCTCCGAACTGGAGCCAGAAAAAGATGAAATGATCGTGTGGCATGTTAACCGCAGGCACTATTCGGGGAAGTTAGACCACCGGGTTGCAAGTCTTATTTCAGGTGAAGCCACATTGGGCGACTTGCGTGCAGGTGATGAAGATAATAGGATGATGATGATAAAACCCAGTCCACGAGTGGAAAAAATCCGGAACATGGCTTGCATCGAACTCAGGCCTGTTGCATTGTCGCCGATGGCGCACTAAATCCTAAAATCCCTTCTTTTCTTTTGACAAACCAGATATGTATGCTGCTGATGAGCCCAAACATTATGGCTATCAGCTTAAAAGCTCGTTCGTCCGTCTTTGGAACGAAATACATCACCGATTCTGCATATTAGCGATGCGACAGTTTGTTGGTGTGTTTGTAGAGATATGTGGCATTAGATGTCTACGCACAGCACATGTAATTCACATAAATAACAGGTCACTGTGATGGTGCCCAATAGCAACCCAGATGGGGTCCATAGACTTTACATCAGGCGAATTTGTTCCCTGAAACATTGACGTAAGATCACTAAAATGCTCCTCAAACTACTGTAGCATGGTTCTTGCTCCGAGACACAGACAATTATGTTGCTAGAAGGTGTCATCGCCGTTGGGGAAGAGATCGAACACGAAGAGTTGCAGGTGATTACCAAATATAAGCTTGTCTTAGATTACTACCACAGGTTCAATGCAAGGGCAGGAGAACGTCTCCCGCAGCATAAAACTGCTCCCACCAGCCTGCGCCATGGTGTGCTGTACGTTTCGAGCGGCCATTCACCTCGATGACGGCGTTTGTGGAGACGACCATCGACCTGGTGTAGCAAAAATGAAATTCATGCGAAGAGCCGACATGTTTCCATTGATCACCGGTCGAATCAGGATGGTCACATGGCTACTGCAACCGTAACTGACGATACTGTTGGATCAACATGTGGCCACATAGGGATGGTCCGCAGTGGAGCTCCATGTTCAACAACGTACAATGAATGGTGTGCTCCGAAATAATTGCGCATACCCCGCCATTGTGCTCTTTCGGCAGAGATGGCACAGATCACTATTTGTAATACTTTACAGAGCAGACAAACCTCCGAAACTTATGTTCTGTGAAAAGTTGTGGACATCCAACCATTTGACACCTAGTGGTAGTTTCACTGTCCTTCTACCTTTTTGCACAGACGCTCACAACAGTATCACGTCAACATTCGAGACCAGCCGAGATACTCGTTCACAAGCTCTACATAGTAATAATCTGCTCTTCGTCAAAGTCGCTTATATCCATGGATATCCCCATTTTCAGCTTATATCTTCGCTAGGATGATACCCGGTCCGTCTCTACTCCGCTTACATATTTTTATCACCACATAACGTGCTCGCGGCGCGATCAGGCGGCGTCCAACCTTGCGTTGGGCATTGGTGCTAATGTTTTGGCTCATCTGTGTGCAAGTTAAACAAGGACGCTACATTGAAGAAAAGGATCTGGAGTCCTGGGTATCTCTCAGTGTGCCCAGTGTAAGTAAGGAATTCCTCCTATGGAGAATAGCAGTGTTTTCGCCCACAAGTTACGTTCTTGATGCCTGTTGACATATCACTCGATGACCTCATACTCGGGTAATGGTAGCAAGGCAACTCGAGCCGTGCTCCTATACTTTCGAAAGCATAATACTAATTGTCAGCAGCAAGAGGAGCAGGTGGTTACGAAGTGTTTCGCGACGTATTTCTTGAGTAAAATACTCGCGGTGTACATGCCAGGTCAATTCAGGATGAAACTCCAAGCTTTCGACCACTACCTCCATCGTCGTCGTCAGGGCTAAAACTGACTGTCGTGAACTAGCGAGGTTCCCACTTTTATATGCAAAGGACGGCTTCTGATTGGTTGGAATACGTCATAGCAACAGCGATATGGCGCGTAGTGAAGTGGTGCCCTCTACTTCCATAGACGTAGTTTCTATCATGCGTTGCTTGCAGCGCCATCCCTTGAATCAGGAGGTAAAATGCGGGAAGTTTTTCTCTGCGATTTTTCTTTATCCAGTGCATTCTTCCAGTGCACTCTTCACAATGAATAGTATAAATTCCCGACACTCTTAAGCCGAGACTATCTTTGACCGGTCTCAACATTTCCTTAATTTTCCTAGGTGGTCGGAATACTGGTTTTATTCCTTGCCTCTTCATGACTCTGGCTATCTTGCTCGTTGTAGCACTGCAAAAAGGGAGCCGCGCTGTGTGTTGGTCCTATTAGCAAAGAAAAACTTCCCGCACTTTACCTCCTGATTCAAGGGATGGCGCTGCAAGCAACGCGTGAGAGAAACTACATCTATGGAAGTAGAGGGCACCACTTCACTACGCGCCATATCGCTATTGCTATGACGTATCCCAGCCAATCAGGAGCCGTCCTTTGTATATAAAAGTGGGAACATCGCTAGTTCACGACAGTCAGTTTTAGCCCTGACTGCGACCATGGAGGTAGTGGTCGAAAGCTTGGAGTTTCATCCTGAATTGACGTGGCATGTAAACCGAGCGATTTTTACTCAAGAGGAACAGGTGTTTGCGATCCGGAGCAGAACGTTAAGGAAATCTGTTCTGTGGTTAGAAGACATAGCCACATTCTATTAGCAACAAGAAGACAAACATTTTATCTGATGGACAACTTTGCATCTGATTTTCTGAGTTTCCTCAAATCCGTCGCTGTTTGTTCTGTAAATGGTACCTACAAAAAATTTGAGTTAGCTACCCCACCTCTCTTCCCTCATTGCCACATCACTCTGCAAACCTATAGAGATGATGAGATGTGACTGCATTTTAGCTCGTTCGAGTGGTGCTGATATCGAGCTCTCGCAGTGTCATTCAGAGTCCCCAAATTTCGTGTCTGCTACTCTAGTTTTCCTAATACTGATGTCTATGTGATATTTTCGCCTACTCAGTGGAAATAAATGTACGCAAATTACATAAATTAAATGATCTTCACAATCTACACTCCTGGAAATTGAAATAAGAACACCGTGAATTCATTGTCCCAGGAAGGGGAAACTTTATTGACACATTCCTGGGGTCAGATACATCACATGATCACACTGACAGAACCACAGGCACATAGACAC
Source organism: Schistocerca gregaria (assembly GCF_023897955.1). NCBI lineage: Eukaryota > Metazoa > Arthropoda > Insecta > Orthoptera > Acrididae > Schistocerca > Schistocerca gregaria. The sequence goes on along the minus strand of NC_064922.1, from coordinate 700,089,029 downwards.
AGGCAACAGAGCATGCACAATTTCGGCACTAGTACAGTGTATATCCACCTTTCGCAGCAATGCAGGCTGCTATTCTCCCATGGAGACGATCGTAGAGATGCTGGATGTAGTCCTGTGGAACGGCTTGCCATGCCATTTCCACCTGGCGCCTCAGTTGGACCAGCGTTCGTGCTGGACGTGCAGACCGCGTGAGTCGACGCTTCATCCAGTCCCAAACATGCTCAATGGGGGACAGATCCGGAGATCTTCCTGACCAGGGTAGTTGACTTACACCTTCTACAGCACGTTGGGTGGCACGGGATACATGCGGACGTGCATTGTCCTGTTGGAACAGCAAGTTCCCTTGCCGGTCTAGGAATGGTAGAACGATGGGTTCGATGACGGTTTGGATGTACCGTGCACTATTAAGTGTCCCCTCGACGATCACCAGAGGTGTACGGCCAGTGTAGGAGATCGCTCCCCACACCATGATGCCGGGTGTTGGCCCTGTGTGCCTCGGTCGTACGCAGTCCTGATTGTGGCGCTCACCTGCACAGCGCAAAACACGCATACGACCATCATTGGCACCAAGGCAGAAGCGACTCTCATCGCTGAAGACGACACATCTCCATTCGTCCCTCCATTCACGCTTGTCGCGACACCACTGGAAGCGGGCTGCACGATGTTGGGGCGTGAGCGGAAGACGGCCTAACGGTGTGCGGGACCGTAGCCCAGCTTCATGGAGACGGTTGCGAATGGTCCTCGCCGATACCCCAGGAGCAACAGTGTCCCTAATTTGCTGGGAAGTGGCGGTGCGGTCCCCTGCGGCACTGCGTAGGATCCTACGGTCTTGGCGTGCATCCGTGCGTCGCTGCGGTCCGGTCCCAGGTCGACGGGCACGTGCACCTTCCGCCGACCACTGGCGACAACATCGATGTACTGTGGAGACCTCACGCCCCACGTGTTGAGCAATTCGGCGGTACGTCCACCCGGCCTCCCGTATGCCCACTATACGCCCTCGCTCAAAGTCCGTCAACTGCACATACGGTTCACGTCCACGCTGTCGCGGCATGCTACCAGTGTTAAAGACTGCGATGGAGCTCCGTATGCCACGGCAAACTGGCTGACACTGACGGCGGCGGTGCACAAATGCTGCGCAGCTAGCGCCATTCGACGGCCAACACCGCGGTTCCTGGTGTGTCCGCTGTGCCGTGCGTGTGATCGTTGCTTGTACAGCCCTCTCGCAGTGTCCGGAGCAAGTCTGGTGAGTCTGACACACCGGTGTCAATGTGTTCTTTTTTCCATTTCCAGGAGTGAAAATGCAAATGAAATGACAATGACTTCAAAAAGTGATTTCTGACGTTAGACATAGCAAATTCTATGAAATTCTGAAAATATTTTGATCATTAACAGGAAAGCTATACGCAGTGTGCGGCGTACTGCGTGTTGGAAAGTAGGGTGTAATGCTAGCATCCTCGTCCCAACAGAGCCAATGTGGCCTAACGAGCTCCTATCGAACGATGGGTGACTGGGTTCGACCACTGGCGCTTGCGGTATGAAAGCTCTCTCGCACATGAGCATCCCAGCTGAAAATCCGCAGATCATTTGCATCCCAGCGCTCATAGGTTGTGACTCTTCGCTTCCAGCCATCCGCTGCAACTGCGAACCGAAGAAATCGGAGAGCGATCTTAACACATTCGCTACAAGTTCGCCACGATATTTACATGGACAATAATTACAATATTTTTGCGGTAGCTAAAGCCATATAATTCCGAAAACAAATGGTTCAAATGGCTCTGAGCACTATGGGACTTGACATCTATGGTCATCAGTCCCCTAGAACTTAGAACTACTTAAACCTAACCAACCTAAGGACAACACACAACACCCAGCCATCACGGGGCAGAGAAAATCCTTGACCCAGCCGGGAATCGAACCCGCCGAAAACATTTGTGCGTCTTGACACTAACGTTAACACTGTAGCTACCGTCGGCCCTGTCAGTAAATAGACATTTTATTTTAACGAAATTTTAGAACTTTTCCTAATTTGCTTTGTTAGTCATAATGTTGGAAAATAGTTACCTATGGCTTTGTTTAAACTGTTGGTTCACGTTTCCTCCCGTCGGAGCCTCGCAAGTCTGTGCGGTTAAGAAACAATTTTTAAAACAACAGATGACCATACGCGCAGATCGTGTGTTAACGTCATTTACTATTGTTCACTCAAATTGTTATTCTTTAAGTGTCCAGCAGTCCTCACGTTTACATTGGAACATTATTTTATAAGTTCGCTATTCTACAAACTGAAAACGTTACGGAGAATATGATCATCACATGAGTAGTTTAGGATATTCTTAGAGCAGTCTTCTGATTCTGGAAAACCTCTTAGTGAATTTGAATTTTCCAGTGACGGTGATAACTCAGAAAAACATGGAGATAGTGATGATCATAAACAGACCCATTCCGAAGAAGGAGAAGAACAATTTATAGCAATCTCTTCTGATTTCTCGTAATGGGAAAGAAATAGGGGCTACAGCCTCTCCGGCTGGAATTTCTGGTAGACGGAGCAAAATGGATGAATTGAAGGAGGACCAGGGACCTACAAGGTATCGATTAGGAACTGTGATGTTTTGCTTTCGTTTTATGTTGTTCTTTAGTAGTTCATTGAGGAAGTATGCGTATGGACCAATAAGCAAGGTCGGATAGTTTATAACGACCGGGAGGACATAGACGGGCATGAAATGCCAACTTTTCTTGGTGTTCTGACCCCGTCTGATGTTTGCAAGTCAAGACATAAAGATATGTCAGCTTTGAAATGTTAAGAATGGTAGACCATTGTTTAGCGAAATTATGTCTCGCAACAGCTTCCATTGTGTTCTGGGGGTGTTATGCTTTGACAGTGCAGCAGCCCGACGTGAACGAAGCTCAATTGACAAACTGGAATCAGAGATGTTCCTGAGATGTGCGAAACTAACTCGAGAGATGCCTACTTTCCAAGATGGTGCATGATCGTCGATGAAGAGTTGGCCATATTTCGAGGTCACTGTCCATTTCGACAATACATGCCATCAAAACCTGGTTGATGTCGAATTAAGCTCTGGGCTGTTTGTAACAGTGCAGCAAGCTACTGCTGGAAGGTGAAAGTGTGTTTGGGGCAGGAAGAACCAAGCAGAGCCGTGTCACTTGGAGAAATGTTGCGAAAATCCTGGTGACTGAAGGTCCTTTTTGAAATGAATTTGAAAAAGTCTAGGTGTGATACCACCTGAGATTTTTTTTTTACATTTCTCGATTAACTTATTATCTGTTAAAATATCTGACACTATTTGGTACTATCCAAAAAAACAAAGGTCAACTGCCTGTCGATTTTATTAGACTCAAAGGACATTAAGTTCACTCTACATTATTTGGTTTTCAACCAAATGCGATGACAGTCTCTTACGTCCTTAAGAAGAACAAAGTTGATACCGTCCTTACCTCTCTGCGTGACCAGCCAACAGCATCACAATGAGAAGTAAAGATGCCTGAAGTTATAATGACATACAATGTCACGAGAGGTGGCGTTGACACCATGGACCAGAAGACACGACACTACAGTGTGAACAGAAGACAAGTCGCTCTCCATTGGTGGTTTTCTTCAACATCATCAATGTAAGTGTAATGAATGCATACATTATTTTGATGATGCTGGCTACAAATACAAAAATGAGAGAATTTGGGAAAATAACTAGCAGGCGTAATGAAGTCAATGAATCTGTTAGCAGCACCGGATCCAAGAAGGGCACAGAAAATCTCCAGTGAGCACTGTGGAAAGAAGAAATATAGAAAAAGTTGTATTACGTGTCATAAGTGCACCAAACCTATACTGCCCAAATATTCTGATATTGTCTGCGCAAATCTGCAGTAAAAATGTGTTATAAAAACGGTGTGGGATTAGAAACTATGTATCAATAAAGACCACCAGTGAAAGTACAGATGTTCTGCGTTTTTAAATGTAAACCTTAAATATATAAAATTATTTTAAAAGTATTTATTCTTCAAAGGTGTTTCATTTCGTAAGCAGAAGAAATAGTGTCAATTTAAGTCAAATTAAACAAGACGGCCCTCAGGAACAGTTGTAAAACAAAATGCCCCAAACAAAGTAAGCTTCTTCACACGCTGTATAAATTCAAGACTCCCCACAAAGTCCTTGATTTTGTTTTAACTGCTGTACAAATAAACATGATTAGTATGCATGACGGCCCTCAGGAACAGTTGTAAAACAAAATGCCCCAAACAAAGTAAGCTTCTTCACACGCTGTATAAATTCAAGACTCCCCACAAAGTCCTTGATTTTGTTTTAACTGCTGTACAAATAAACATGATTAGTATGCATTTTGTTTTATAATTGATATTGTTACTATTTGCGGAGGGATATGCTTTCTTTCATATGGATAATGATCATATTTTTTCTGCTTGATTTTATAATGGTTGCAATATCTTCAAAGACTTTTTTCCTTGTTCGACAAAGGTGAACATTTTTTCCTTGTTTTAATTGCACTTTCCTACAGTGACAAATATACGTGCTATCGAGATCGAAATAATGTTTATAACGCTTTTGAGCTTATCACGCAACCCAAGTGTGAGTGACACTCACACACATTAAATTACCTGTCAGTATTACGTAAGTGCACATCAAAAAACTTCAAGATTTCGCTTGAGTACGATTTCTGCGTGTAGCTCACGCACGTCTACAACATTCCGTCTTGGAGGTTAATGCTGCATACTCATGTCTTCGGGAAAAGATTAACAGACTTAATCTGTATACGTTTTACTTTCCAGCTATTTCTCATGTTTAGTCTGTAGAACGACCTTACACTACCACGACAAAATGAAGAGAACAATAGAACAGATGATTCTAGTGTTATTTCTGAACAAATAGAAGGTTGCTCGAAAAGATTCATCCGATTTCGAAAGGCTACATCTTCTACATGAGTGAATACAGAAAGGGATGCGTTTATTGTGTTGGACATCGAAATTAAAAGTTTAATTTTGGCACTTGTTCAAGATCTTTTCGGTAAGGTTTCTCATGCTGCATCTAACTCACATGTTTGCTCGCTGGTTCACTGCCACTGGGTGTCGACTAAAGACTGCAATAACACAGCAACAGAAGGCATTTTGCCTACTCCGTTTCGATAGTTGTTTTTTCAGTAACAGGTGCGCGACATGATTTTCTTTGAGTGTACAACCTCAATGATGGATCGGCCTCAAGAAGCGTATAGGCCTTGTATCACACCTGTAACCTCCAGTGTCACCTGATCTCACCTTATATTCTTTTCTTGAAGGGTTTTTGACGGACTGTCCACGTACCTTCCTTTACAACAGGTTTGAATAAACTGCGATACAGTAAGTACATCAGTTAATACAGTATCTCCAGGCATGCCCCTAAAAGTATGAGATGAGTTTGACTATAGCCTGGTCGTCTGTCATGGGCTGGCGGAAGGCACATTGAACTTTTGTGTAACAAGTTTGATCCTAAACATAACTGTGAAAATTACTCGATGGGTGGATATGCTTACATGTATAACATTTATCCGTGTACAATATGGTGTCTCTTAACAAAACAAAAAATTTAAATCCCTTGAGTATGTCAAAATTTAGCCCAAGTTTATATCTTCAGTCATGTTAAAGATATAGTTTTGTGGAATCAGGGAAATCATTTTGAGAAACCTTGTATATTTCCTCAATTTGTAACCAACAATTAAACGGTATCTGCAGACGCAGCGCCGTGTTTCGGTGTTTCGGGCTGTGACTGGCACAGTCAAGGTAACATTTCGAGCACAGCGACAGCGACGGGCGACAGTCAACAGAGACAGGCGACAGAGACAGACGTCGCCCATGGCAGCGACATGTTGTTGCCATACCCAGCGACAGACTCTACACTCTGTCGTTCGAATTCGAAGAGGACGGTTGTCTGCAAAAGCATGTCGACGAATGAAATTGTGCGTTTGCTTTTGAAGAGGAGGAAGATGATGATTTGTTTCGTACTACTATTAAAGGGGAGACGCACTGTTAACTCGGTGTTCAAGGAACGACGCAAGGAAGTTTTCTACATGTTAGAAAAATATAAAGCAAAATTTATATCTTATTGCAGACAAAATAAAAAACAATTTAATTTTATTTTGAATTTAATTCGTGAAGAATTACAGCCAAGAACTACAAGAGATTTGATTACAGTAGAGGCAAAATTATTCTTAACGTTAAGGTATTGTCTTTGTATCGTCTTGTATCAAATTTTCAATTTCTTCTACACTGAAATAATGCTGTTCTTGAACAGGTGGTAGTGTCAGATCAGTAGGCTCTTAAGGCGAATATGCATACATGGCAACGGAATTGGTGGAAATAGAAGGCTTTGAAATTATGTAATCAGGAGTGCTCGCAGTTTGACTTCGGGAATTTGAGTGACATGACGTAGAGTTAAATGACACTTCAGTACTGAACTCCTGAATAGAAGAATCGGGATTCTCAGCTGCCATCATCTGATATTTAATCAGGAAGCTAAAAATTTCTTGCTTCTATTTTAATTTGTAAATTTGTGGCAGCGAGCCCAGAACATCTCCAACGTGATTGCAAAATGAATGTATTTCAGTATCATGTTTTTCTGTTATTTTATTCAACAATGTCTTTCGACTGGCATCCCCCTTTTTTAAGTAATTGAGAATGGTATCGTCTTTTTTGTTTCGGCGTCGTCGTTTAGTACTAGTAGCCTCAGCACTTGACCGCGAAAGGCAAAGGTCCCAAGTTCGAGTCTCGGTCGGGCACAGTTTTAATCTGCCAGGAAGTTTCATTTCAGCTCACACTCCACTGCAGAGTGAAAATCTCATTCTGGAAACATCCCCCAGGCTCTGGCTAAGCCATGTCTCCGCAATATCCTTTCTTTCAGGAGTGCTAGTTCTGGAAGATTCGCAGGAGAGCTTCTGTAGAGTTTGGAAGGTAGGAGAGGGATACTGTCAGAAGAAAAGCTGTGAGTACCGGGCGTGAGTCGTGCCTCGGTAGCTCAGATATTTAGATATTGTCCGTTTAGAATTCTTAGGTGCAGCATATCCTGTTCCTGGTTTATTGTTGCACTTTAATCTATTGTAGGAGTCTTCAATGTGCTTCCACCGTCTTTTACAATCCTCACCTGTAACGAAAATTATGACATGTATTTTACATGTTAACATTCAGATACTAATCACAGTTTCTTATGTATGGCGTGTACATTTACAAAACACATGTTGTCTTTATAAATAATGATAAGGAATTCTTTTTTCCATTTTTTTACAGATTCATAGCCACAGGAGAAGTGTTTAAGTCTTTGTTATATGCCTATTGCATGTCAGACGGCTGTATCTCCCGGATCGTTAGGAAAGTTTTGAACTTGTTGAGAACAAAACTGATGCCGATAGCCTTGCCCTCGCCAAATGAAAATACTTTTAAACACGTCGAACAAGATGTCTGGTAGAAATGGAACATACCAAACTGTGTGGGTAGTATTGATGGCAAACATGAGCACATAAAAGCACCAAAAAAGAGCAGATCTCTTTTCTCAACCATAAAAATTACTTTCCTTTGTTCTGCTTGCAATACTTGACGCCAATTACAAATTCACTGTTGTAGATGTTGGTTCTTATGGCAAAGAAGATGACAGCCGTATTTTTCAAAAATTCTAGATGGGGAAAAAAATTGCCACAATGAATTTTAATTTCCCTGCATCTAAATGCCTTCCCAACATTGATATTTTGATGCTGTACTTTATAATCGGCCATGAAGCATTTGCACTTAGTAATTACGTGATAAAGCCATACTCTGGAATAGTTGCACGACTGGATCGGGAAAAAAAATTTTTAACTACCGTTTCTGTCCTGCTCGTCGTGTAGTAGAAAACGTCTTTGGGTTATTGTCGCTAGTAGTGTTTTATACACCAGTCGCAGTTTTACCAGAATCAGTTGATGATCTGAATATAACACCTTGTTGCCTATGTAATATTCTGCGAGATCAACCAACCGACTGAGTCAACAAGTATGATAGAATTGGCGCATAGTGGAGGTTTTACAAACAGTGTTGAATTAGAGCTGAGAGACAAGCTTAAAGGGTTTTTTTTATTGTACACAGGGTAGAGTTCCATAGCAAGATAATCCTATAAATAATGATAATTGATCTTCATTGAACTTTCATAGTAAATTTGAATACTATGTACAAATGGTTCAAATGGCTCTGAGCACTATGGGACTTAAGATATGAGGTCATCAGGCTCCTAGAACTTAGAACTCCTTAAACCAAACTAACCTAAGGACAGCACACACACCCATGCTGGAGGCAGGATTCGAACCTGCGACCATAGCGGTCTCACGGTTCCAGATTGAAGAGCCTAGAACCACTCGGCCACACCGGCCGGCTACTATGTACAAGAAACATACATAACGATATGTATATATTTTTTTATCTACGAAATTAATTTGATTATGTATCATGCATGTACATACTAATACAAATGTGAGCACTTGGCAAATAAGATGTGTAGTTAAATAAATAATACTCACTGTTTTTATTGAGCTCGTTCCCCACATCTTTCCATATATTGTCCCTGGCAAGTGTATTTTTGTATGCATCTAATTTGACGTCATATAGCTGGGGGTTGCCACAGACCAAATTGATCACATTTTCGTGTTCTTTGCGAGTAAAATTCATATTTACGCTCGGCGACAAGCGATACTACTGGTTTGGGAGCAGCAGCGTCGTCCATCGCGTGCGCGGCAGGTGGAGACAGGCGTGACATGCAGCGAACGAGCTCACATAAGAAATAATAGAAAGCAGTAAATGGTGTCGCTGTCGCCGGGCGACACTTCTCCCTGTCGCCTGTCTCTGTCTACCGTCGCTGACGCTGAGTTCAGAATGTTACCTCCAGCGACCTACAGCGACACAGCAACTTCAACAGCAAGCCACACTCCGATATATTTCTTCAAGGCTCGGAGTGCTCTTTTGGAAGTTTCCACACGAGGGAAGTTTGCGGCAGAGCTATTTCTCCCACACAATCAGCCCTCTCGTATTAATAGCATAACTGAAGTGCATGTGTGGTTCTATTAATATAATTCAAAACACTTATTCATTCTTGGAACTACTTTACTAGTGGAAAAATGCTGGTAAATTAAACTGGCAAAAATTTAAAAATTTTCTTGTATTAGCAGCTAGAACTATGCACAATCGCCACAATCCTTTATTTGGGTGGTCTATGGCGACCAGGTTAAACATGTAACTGGCTCTGAACACTGTGGGACTTAGCATCTGAGGTCATCAGTCCCCTAGAACTTAGAACTACTTAAACCTAACTAACATAAGGACATCACAAACATCCATGCCCGAGACAGGATTCGAACCTGCGAACGTAGTGGTCACTTGGTTCCAGAATGAAGCGCCTTAATTTGATACATAGCTGAACAATTTATTGGTGGTTTGCTTCTTCACGTACGTTAATTCAATATGTTTTCTTTGTTTGCTACCGACAGTTGGTGTCGCGTGCACATGCGCGTAACTGCTTTGTCCGCTAAAACGCGTGTCAGTGGTCATGTGGACTTCCATAGCAGAAGGTGTTAGGAGTGCTTTCTCTTACGGATCTTCTGGCGTTAGGAACTTGCTTATTCTGTATAAGAAATAGTAGTAAATAATATTAGTGATGCTGTAACTGTTGGTTGGTAATATTTACTCAAAAAAAGGCAACCTAACGCTAGATTGCGTACTCACGGGTATCCTTTGTGGCCGTTTTTTAGTACGACTTAAAAAGAGAGAGAGATTATGAATTGATCACCGATGCGTAGGTTCTCGATTGTGTTCAGGAGACGTACAGATTGATTACGTAAAGGGGTTTTCTTAATTGACCTTTTAACACTGATTGCCTTCACGCAATCAGAATCTTCGGTGAAAACATCTAAGTGACCTATTTGAATATAAAAATGGAAATGAAAGCAATGTAGTGGAATTTCGTAAGAGAAAGATTAACAGATCGGAAGCTGAACACATTAAAGGTCTCCCAAACACAATCGAGACACCGCGATAAAGAGCGAACCTGTAACAAAGTTCATATACAATTTTAACATCATTTTTGGTTAGTGAAAGAAAAGAATAAGAAGGAAATTACAGAATCGTCAAATATTAATATATTTTGAATAAATTGGCTTTAAACTTCTAGACATTGACAAATACACAATAAATACACGACTTACATCTGATATTTCTTTTGTACACGCCGCAGTCCAATAATCGCTGCTTTGTCAGTCCGTTCCTTCGTAAAATTAATTGTCCTTGCATGCGCGTAAGTACATTTTATCTTCACCCGAGTTACCGAAACGTTTGTTCGTCGTTTCACATAGTTTTACACAAAATAAAAAATACAACTTGTAGCAATGCTATGTAGTACGTCTTAACATGTCGGCAACCAAAAGTATAAGAGATAATGAAGTCTCTAGAATATTTCTTAACAAAAGATAGATTGTTCTTTCTTCTGTTTCGCAACTTCTTCCTATTAAGCGCTGCGGCAATGATTTTAAACATCTGCCGCCCAGTGGGTCATAGTGTTTATTTAGAGTTTTTAAACGCTGGACGCGCGTCTTGGTAGAGGTGGACATTAAAAAAAATATTTCGTCTCTTTACTCTCGCGCTATGATGCTCAGCATCTTTACGAAGCACAGCTCGTTGGTTGTCCTTTTCTTTTATGACAAATATCTCATATGCAAAGTATCTGAAATCCAATAATAGTACAATCTAAAATTGTTACTCTAGTACAACGTCGTTTCTTGAGTACGGGTTGCTACAAACTCATCATTTTCCCACTTACACAACAATAACTGGAAACTGTGAGTTTGCTTTCGATGTCGGACCACCACGCTAATCACGCAGGTCCAGAGGCTGTTGACGAATTAATCCTTACGTTCATACAACAGAGCCGTCGTTAAGTCAATCCGACAAGCAGTTCGACAATTACTGTTACCTCGTTCGACGATTCTTGATGCCGTCCATAGGAGGCCGCATCTATGTAACATCCATTGTAACAGAACACTCTGAAGAACTCCCTGCTGTCAAAGACTCATAGAGGCCTGGACCTTCTCCGAGCAGACAGCACAAAAATTGCACAAGCTGTCGAACGATGGACTGATATTTTAGAAAGAGCTGATATGGAACCCTATGGAACCCCTTAAGAAAGTAACAAGATAAAAAAATATCGAAAGGAACAAACACTAAAACTCTTTCACTATATTTCTAATATTTTGGATCTAAGATATAGGGGACGAAGATTAACTGCTGGCTCATAGAGCAGCACTCTCAGTGGATTGCAAGTGTTAACGTCTTTAGGATTGCCGATTCTGATTATTGTCCTACCACTGTGTTTTTGATGCAACTGTAACATACCACCTAGGGTCTTGTGTGATCAAAATTTAAAAATTAATTTAGGTGGCAAAGGAGCCGAAAAATTAGTGAAGATCTACAAATTTCTGCATACTTGCAAAAAGAACCACATTTTACTGTACAATTATTACAATTCTACATTGAGTTTAAGTTCTTTTCTGGAACTGTAAATTGATTTGTGTTTCTCATATTGCAAATAAAAGTTACAAGATTATACTAATAAAGTAAGTTCTTGCGACAGTAAACTGCTCGGCGACAAGTGGTCTTTTCATATGAATCACGTTTCATGCTCCATCGGTCAGACGACCATTTGCACGTAAGACGAGAAACCTCTGAAAGCAGTAGTCAACGTTATGGTCTAGCGACTGTTTTCGTGGCGTTTCCTGGGTGATCTCGTCATTCTGGAAGGCACTGTGGACCAATACAATTTGCATGTATCCTTGCCATGTATACTTGTGGACCATGTCCACCATTACATGCAGTTCGTTTCTACTCGGCACAACATGTCTACCAGCAAGACAATGCAATGTGTCACACAGCTCACGGTGTACGTGCGTGGTTCGAAGACCACCAGCATGTTTACCACACTGCCCTGGCCATCAAATTTCCCAGATCAAAACCTAATCGAGAATCTGTGCAACCATCTCGATTAGGCTGTTCGCGTCGTGGATCCTCATCAGAGAAACCTAGCGTTGACAGCCACGACGCTTTAGTCGGCGTGGCTCCACACCCCTTTCAGTAACTTCCAGAGCCTCAGTGACTGTCGTCCTGCACCTGCCGCAGCGGTCCTCGCTGTAGAAGGTGGTTATTTAGGATTCTGATAGATGGTCACTTTAACGTGACTGGACAGTGTATTTTGCGACCAACGTCGGATTACCATGCGTGATAATGATGTTAACACCAGCTTCGTCAGAAATAGTCTCTATGTGCAGACTGCAGGACCTATCAAAGGCCGCGTCAAGTCCTACTTCGTGAAGTGATCCACTGAATACACTGGGACTTGAATAATGTCAGCTTTGTTTTAATTGGTTCAAATTCTTCTGAGCACTATGGGACTCATCTTTTGAGGTCATCAGTCCCCTAGAACTTAAACCTAACTAACCTAAGGACGTCACACACATCCATTCCCGAGGCAGGATTCGAACCTGAGACCGTAGCGGTCCCGCGGTTCCAGACTGTAGTGCCTAGAACCGCTCGGCCTCCTGTTTTAATTGATTTGAATTTTCACTCTCTCACTTCAAGACTTGGATAAAGTTGACAGAATAACGTTTGATCACCAAGCAATATTATCAGATTTCAGTGTCATCAAAAAGAGAATTTCGAGAATCTGATGGAGAAAGTACACAAAAAATGAGCCATGTTAGATACGAAATAAGTAGCGGTCAACCTTTCGTCAGAGAAACTCGATGGAACAGCCGTCTCAGTTCTAAGCAAAGGTCTGAATTTCGCAACTACATTTATGAGGATTCTCGTGGAATAAACTATAAGTGTCACGAGAGCATCAAGGTTTTCTCTTCCGAGGGTGCCAGTCGAAGAAGTAAGTCAGATGGGTCGAGAATTCTATGGAAATCGAAGCCACCCAACAGCAACATACTGGCACCGAAAAGAAAAATGTTCCTGATGGCTTCAAGAGAAATGAAAACATAATGATGACGAAAGTACATAAGGAGGATGCTGCAGTTGTAACGGACGCTGCAGTATATCAAAAGAAAATTGAACAACTATTAGCTTATCCTGTACGCCCCAAGTTAAAAGCTATCCGATGAACAGAATGGTTCGTAAAGTGCCTGTTACTATCATGACTATAAGTAACCCTTGTTAAGAACGCCATTAGATGGAGCTTCCTCCACACAAATTATTGGAAGATAATTTACTATGTGAGTGCAATTTTCACTTGACACAAATAACAGAGACAGCTTGGAAATGCCAAGGGTACAAATTTAACCAACAGCAAAAGCATGAAACAAAGCTATTATGACAAAAACGAAAACAGCTCACGAGGGAAAACAACTTACCTCAAGAAATTCGCAATGGCTGTGGACCCAAATATAGAAAAATAATGGTGTAATAAGTGTTCGTATTGTATCTGCTGGACGAATTTTAGGTGTGACATGGATTCAGAAATTGAAATATCTTTATATTCCGGTCTAGGAGCAGATTATTAGCAACTCTTGAAAACATATTCCGAAAGGAATATAGTCAAGTTGTTTAAAATGTAGAAAAAGCATAAAGAAAAAATTCATTTATAAATGCAGTTCCGCTAACCAGTTTCACTGACATTTATTCTGAAAATTACGTACTCACAAAAACTGTAAAAATTTTAAAGATGGTCATTGTTCAACAATCTCTCAGCAATCTGCGTATAGAACCATGGTAAAGGTTAAAATAATAAAATTGTGAGGAAAGATTTAAAGAAAGTTTGACGAGTCAAAGGAAATTATTCCGAAATTTATAGACCTACATCTCTGACGTTGGCCTATTGCAGAATTTTTCAAAGTGTTTTATGCTCGTGTGTCTTGACATACCTGGTGAGTGAAAGTCTGCTGTGCATAAATAGCTGAGCGTTTGAAACCCAGCTAACTCCGCTCGTCGAGGCGACCCAGAAACGATAGATACCAGGGCCGTGCTTCTTGACTTCGCTACTGTTCCACACTGCCGCCTAATGGAAAAAAAACGAGCGTACAGCAAAGCAGACCAGATGTGTAATTGGACTGAATCGTTTCAAGGAAAACGAAAACAGCATGTTATTCTGAATGAAGAGAAATCATCAGACCTAAAAGTAACTATCCCAAGGGAATGCTATAACACATTACTTTTAACAATCTCTCTATATAAAAGGCAATGTCCCGACTGGCACAAACTTGAAATTTGGAAAGAGTATCGGTCTTATGCTGTAGGCATTGTATAAGAAGGGATTTTTCGAAATTCCACACCTCAGTGGTGAAATAGGGACTGAAAAGCTTATTGAACATATGCTGCTATTAGGACAATTTCGAAGCTAGATGTACGAAAATACACTCCTGGAAATGGAAAAAAGAACACATTGACACTGGTGTGTCAGATCCACCATACTTGCTCCGGACACTGCGAGAGGGCTGTACAAGCAACGATCACACGCACGGCACAGCGGACACACCAGGAACCGCGGTGTTGGCCGTCGAATGGCGCTAGCTGCGCAGCATTTGTGCACCGCCGCCGTCAGTGTCAGCCAGTTTGCCGTGGCATACGGAGCTCCATCGCAGTCTTTAACACTGGTAGCATGCCGCGACAGCGTGGACGTGAACCGTATGTGCAGTTGACGGACTTTGAGCGAGGGCGTATAGTGGGCATGCGGGAGGCCGGGTGCCGAATTGCTCAACACGTGGGGCGTGAGGTCTCCACAGTACATCGATGTTGTCGCCAGTGGTCGGCGGAAGGTGCACGTGCCCGTCGACCTGGGACCGGACCGCAGCGACGCACGGATGCACGCCAAGACCGTAGGATCCTACGCAGTGCCGTAGGGGACCGCACCGCCACTTCCCAGCAAATTAGGGACACTGTTGCTCCTGGGGTATCGGCGAGGACCATTCGCAACCGTCTCCATGAAGTTGGGCTACGGTCCCGCACACCGTAAGGCCGTCTTCCGCTCACGCCCCAACATCGTGCAGCCCGCCTCCAGTGGTGTCGCGACAGGCGTGAATGGAGGGACGAATGGAGACGTGTCGTCTTCAGCGATGAGAGTCGCTTCTGCTTTGGTGCCAATGATAGTCGTATGCGTGTTTGGCGCCGTGCAGGTGAGCGCCACAATCAGGACTGCATACGACCGAGGCACACAGGGCCAACACCCGGCATCATGGTGTGGGGAGCAATCTCCTACACTGGCCGTACACCTCTGGTGATCGTCGAGAGGACACTGAATAGTGCAGGGTACATCCAATCCGTCATCGAACCCATCGTTCTACCATTCCTAGACCGGCAAGGGAACTTGCTGTTCCAACAGGACAGTCCACGTCCGCATGTATCCCGTGCCACCCAACGTGCTCTAGAAGGTGTAAGTCAACTACCCTGGCCAGCAAGATCTCCGGATCTGTCCCTGATTGAGCATGTTTGGGACTGGATGAAGCGTCGTCTCACGCGGTCTGCACGTCCAGCACGAACGCTGGTCCAACTGGGGCGCCAGGTGGAAATGGCATGGCAAACCGTTCCACAGGACTACATCCAGCGTCTCTACGATCGTCTCCATGGGAGAATAGCAGCCTGCATTGCTGAGAAAGGTGGATATACACTGTACTAGTGCCGACATTGTGCATGCTCTGTTGCCTGTGTCTATGTGCCTGTAGTTCTGTCAGTGTGATCATGTGATGTATCTGACCCCAGGAATGTGTCAATAAAGTTTCCCCTTCCTGGGACAATGAATTCACGGTGTTCTTATTTCAATTTCCAGGGGTGTAGGTATTTGGTTTCTTGGTCAGAAATAAATAAATACGAGATCGGCACATCCATGGACTGTTTGAGCAGCAAAGTCTCCGTAAGAAACTGAGGAATCACGAAGAAATAAGTGTTCTAGCATTTTTGAAAATTTGAGTCCTGTGGGGGTGAAACGAAACCGGCAAATTTTTTAAATAAATCATATTGAAGAACTTTGAAGTATTTTTAAAACTACATCTAAGAAATTTGATATCCCACTTCACAGTTAGAAATATATAAATACGTAAAACGCAGCTATGTTTAAATCTTTGATATATAGATACCTTTTCAGTGTTTCAGAAAACTCAACCCTCTAAGGGTGTGCAATAGGAAATGAAAACTTTTACCAAATTATTTCATTATGAAAGCATTTTCAAAGCCAAATCTATGAAAATTTGTATTTGGCTTCTCTGTTAAAAACAAAAAAATGGTGTTTCGTCGTGTTTCGATATTCAGCCTCTAAAAGATTGAAATAAAGAGATGAAATTTCTTAAGAAAATATTTATTTGTATTAAAAAATGTAAAGCTAAATCGGTATTTCACTTCTTGGTTAGATATGAAAAAATATGTTGTTGCGGATAAAACGTTTTGCAAATATGCCCACGAGAACGCAAAAGACATTATTATAAAAACCTTGGATTACTGCTGCCAAATTTCTTTTTTTTTGTCATAAGTACGTTCTGAAAGACCATGGTTATATGGTCTTAATCAGCTTGAAATGTTTGGAAATTGTTGAAATTTGTGTAAGACATAAAAATTCGATTAAAGAGAAAAATGTACAGGCCATACTGTCCATGAGAGAGAAGCAGGGGGTGCTAAACTAGTATAATATAAATACGTAGTAGATGGGTCGAAAGATCCATGAGGCTTTTAAGGGATGATGCTGTTGTATACAGAGAAGTGGCAACGCTAGAAAATTGCAGCGAAATGGTGGTAGGGAAATGTGTACGGAGCGATTTAAAAGGGAACAACCACGAAAAACTAATAGCATGTACGGCGGATGTCAGACAGCGTCTTAGCTATAAGCGTTCCAAGCATGATACACTTCTGTACTTCCATCTACCAGTCATACTGCGTCGATCATAAAAATAAATCTAATGAAAACACTGCACCGTGTATTCTCCCACGTTTGCTGGAATCCCGCTGGATTTTGTTTCATTTGAAGCGAAAGCCAAGCTGACTTGAGTACAGTCAGGTTTTATGCTGTGCTTCACACTTACATCGACTTAGCGCTAATATTGGACAACAGCTTTACCGGTGTACTTTATTTGGACAGCACTGACTAGTAAGCTGCTCCACCTAATCTGCAATGATGTGAGGAGTTGCAATTATGACGTAAAAAGAGACGAGCAAAGAAACTACATAGCTCTCAATGTCATTTAATTTTTAAAGAGAATGAAACAATATTCAGAAAAACTCTATCAATACCGCACGCTTCTTAGGGAACTAATACAGTATGGTAGTTAAAAACAAGACTGAGGAAAACTCATAACTTAAACACATGGTAATTGTTCTGGGCTAGGTATGTGTGACGCAAAAACTTATTGCACGGACTTCACCGTTGTTGTTGTTGTTGTGGTCACCAGTCGAGAGACTGGTTTGACGCAGCTCTCCATACTACTCTATCCTGTGGAAGCTTCTTCATCTCCCAGTACCTCCTGCAACCTACACCCTTCTGAATCTGTTTAGCGTATTCATCTCTTGGTCTCCCTATACGATTTTTATCCTCCACGCTGCCCTCCAACACTAAATTGGTGATCCCTTGATGCCTCACAATTTGCCCTACCAACGGATCCCTTCCCTCTAGTCAAGTTATGCCACAAGTTTCTCTTCTCTCCAATTCTGTCTGTGGATTCATTGCGGGCGGTACAGACAGTCGTGTGAAATACTTTTCAACACGTTTTCTGATAACTGTCTTGAACAGGTAGCTCGGCAGCCCACGCGCAGTGGAAATATCTTAGACCTGCAGCTACAAACATGTTGGATAGTTACAAATAGGTCGGACCTTTTCGACAATGTCAGTATAGAAACGGGATTTGGCGACCATGTTGTCACTATAGCAACAATGTCTACAAAAGAGCCGGCCGCTGTGGCCGAGCGATTCTAGGCGCTTTATTCCGGAACCGGGCTGCTCCTACGGTCGCAGGTTCGAATCCTACCTCGGGCATGGATGTGTATGATGTCCTAAGGTTAGTCAGGTTTAAGCAGTTTTAAGTGTAGGGGACTGATGACCTCAGATGTTAATTGCTTAGAGCCACTACAAAAGATAATAAGCCAGTCAGGAAGTCTAGGAGAGTATTTCTGCTGGGTAGAACACATAATCAGTTATTAACATCTCACATAGACAGTGAATTATCATCAATTAATTCCAGTAAGATAGATGTAGAAGAATTATGGCAAAGTTTAAGCAGATTGTAAATCATGCTCTGGATAGTTATGTGCCTAGTTAGTGGATAAATAATGGAAAAGACCTACCGTTGTTTAAAAACGAAATTCGGACGATAGAGAAGAAGTAGGAGGCTATTGCACTCTCGAATCAAAAGGGAAAGCACAAATGACGACAAGCGAAGTTTACTAGAGATTCGTGCGTCTGTGAAAAGACCTATGCGAGAAGGATACAACAACTACCACTGTCACACCTTAGGAAAAGATCACTAAGCGGGTCTAAGGCTTTCACTCAGTCATTCTTTGACCAGTCTGCTATGACAGTTGAAGATTGCAAACCGAAAGCCGAAGTTTTAAATTTCACGTTCAAGAAATAGTTCACACAGGAGACTCGTAACAACATTTGACTGTCGTACAAACATTTGACCTTCGTACACAGTCCCCTATAGACGACATAGAAATAAGCAACCCTGGCGTAGAGAAACAACTGAAGATTTGAAAGTAAATCAATCACCATTCCCTGATGGAACCCTAGTTCAATTTTACAACGGGTACCCTACGGCATTGGCTCCTTACCTAGCTTCCATTTATCGCGAATCCGTCGCCGAACACAAAATCCCAAGCGACTGGAAAAAGGAGCAAGTGACTCCATTACATAAGAGGGGTAAAAGAACGGAATTGCAAAATCACAGACCAATACCCTTAACTTCTGTTTGCTGCAGACTCCTTGAACATATTCTCAGTTCGAATATAACAAAGTTTCTTGAGATTAAGACGTTTATGTCCACGAATAAGCAAGGTTTTAGATAGAATCAAACTTTTGCGATTCAGCTTGTCCTTTTCTCACATGAAATTTTGCGAACTATGGATGAAGGGCAACAGGCAGATTGCGTATTTCTAGATTTACGGAAAGCATTTGACAGGGTACCCCATTACAGACTGTTAGCGACGGTAAGAGTATATGGAATATCTGAGTGGCTCGAAGACTTCTTAAATAGTAGAACTCAGTTGAAATGGTTCAAATAGCTCTGAGTACTATGGGACTTAACATCGGAGGTCATCAGTCCCCTAGAACTTAGAACTACTTAAACCTAACTAACCTAAGGACATCACACACACCCATGCCCGAGGCAGGATTCGAGCCTGCGACCGTAGCGGTCGCGCTGTTCCAGATTGAGCGCCTAGAACCGCACGGTAACATCGGCCGGCAATACAATCCAGAATGTGTTCATAAGAGACATGGGTATGGTCAGGAGTGCCCCAGGAAAGTACGGCAGAACTGCTATTGTTCGCTATATACATAAATGCTTTGGCGAACAGGGTGCGCAGCTATATGCGGTTCTTTGCTGGTTATGCTGTCGTGTTCGGTAAAGTGTCAAAGTGACTGTAGGCAGATACAAGAAGACTTAGTGGTGTGATGAATGCCCTAAATGTGGAAAAAATGTAAGCTAATGCTGATGAGTAGTAAGATCAAACCTTTAATGTTCGTGTAGAGTATTAGTATTAGTAATGTCCTGCTTGACTCAGTCAAGTCGTTTAAATATCTCGGAGTAACGTTGCGAGCGGAACAGGAAAGGAAATGACAAGTGATAGATACAGGGTCCCCTCCGCCAAGCACTGTACTTTGGTTTTCAGATTCTCTGTGAGATGTAGATGGCTGTTGATACATTAGAATATCGTAAAGTTTCTCTTACAATAACATTGTAATAAGATATGTAATACATATGTAGGACCTTTTTGTAAGAGCGTAAAAGCCATTAAACGTAAGTCACTATCAACCACATTGCGTCTTCGCTTAGGAGTCTACGTCGTTAGATGTGAAGGAAAATAAAAAAAAAACAGTTTTAGGCAAGTTTTGTTAACAATGTAAAGCTAGCAGCTCCTGACGACAATACTGACGCGGAAGTTTGTTAAAACACACATCCGATCATAATGGAATAAAACATGTAAACAATACTCGAGTGCCAATTTGCATTACGTTTAAAAATGTAGACCTGATACGACTGTATTCTTGAACAGATTGACAATACACACAGTTTTATCTCATTGAACTGTTACTTCCAGTGGTTACAAATTACTGCACAACCATGCGCACTTAATTCTAAACAGTGTAATTGTTTTAAATTAAATACTATGGACCCTTAAATTTCCCCGAAAAACCGGTCACTCCTTCTGTGGGGTTCCTGACAGCACCGGTGCTAACGAACGTGCTCCTTATTAGATACAGCTTTGGATAAAACGGCGTTCGTGTCTCGTGTGTGGTGTTATTGGTTTTGAGATTATGAGTCTGTGCCTTTTTCAAAATGATGCGGGACGTACCATATCTGTGAGACATCGACGCTCTGTGGCTGTAATGGACGACTTCCTGGTTATCGAACAGCGTGGGTAACGACTTCGAAAGTGACAACTGTCGTTCCAACGAGATTGAGCCACGGCGCGCGCAGTAGGGGATTCAGGGAAGACGTTGATTGGCGTGTTTTCTACGAGACTCACGTCTCGCAGCGACGATCTGCCCTCGCCTTTGCGCTCACAGAACGTATCCGCTCGTGACTCGTTTTTATGGAGCTGCTTAAAGCAGACCTCTTTCCTCGAAAAAGTTGCCAGGATCCAGTACGGCGCATTTCGTGGAAGATCCTCTACAAATTCTTCGTTGCTATACTGTGATGTGTACAGGCATGTTTCTGTGCCGACCATCTCAGTTGCATTATGTTCAAAACATAACTGCTACAAGAATTGGATTTTGTGTGCACCTTACACTCTAAATAGCTACATGCTATTTAGTCCACTTTTTAAAATCCTTAACCTGTTCCTTGTCAACTCAAATCTGAATCTAAATTTTCTTCCTAAGAGCCAGCTCCATTTGCACTCTTTTCGTTCCCAAAAAGTTATTCCCAATACTGCAAGAATACCTTAGAAAACAAATGGTAACATACCAATGCACACATATTATAAAATATATATGTATTTATCTGTGTATGTATGTTCCATATCTGCTAAACCACTGGATCGATATAAACCAAACTTGGTACACACAACTCTCACTCTCAAGCCACAATCGGAATAGAAATCACCTACCTACCGTCTTCCAGAAGATGTGACATCATAAACAATGAGTTGCGTGAAAAACAGCCGCGTCGAGCATGACATTTAAATTTATTTCATTGCTACTAACTCCATTCGCAGAACGGTATTCTCATAATGCCACTGAACGTACCTACACAAAAGTAAGCGGACAACATGGGCACGAGTGCATTTTGTTAGTGTGTGTTGTGTATCAGGGTCAGGTATGCACTCAGGGGCAACTTGTTGTTTTCCTTTGACTGACAAGTGCTTAAGCTATTGCTCTCCATTGATTGATGGGTACCTCACCTATTATTCTGCTAGAAGACCCCTTCCTTTTGATTGACAGGTCATTAACCTAATTTTCCCATGCCCTTTTCCGCTCCCCTCTCCCTCAGGAAACCTCCAATCCACCCCTTCCCCTTGCTGCTACAGGTACACTTACAGGTCTGAATTATTGCAATAGTTTGATTGACTACATGATCAATTCATTAACCCCTCCCCTCTGGTAAACCCCCTCCCCTTCCCATGCTGGGAAGTTCAAATTTTGGTTGGGAAAAAAGTGCACTTGGGGTTACCTAATTTAACCTAAGAAAATGGTGGGAAAAAAGGTCACTTGGGCTACTTCAAAGAACCTAAGCCATCCGACCGCCACCTCTTCCTTGGAATTGGCGGGAAAAGGGGCAGTTTGTGAGGGGCTTCTGGATAGGATGGACATAAGTCTTTATTCTGCAGGCAGTCTTTATTTAAACAATTTGGGGCAGTAGCTCCATCCATTGTGCTCAAAAGGAGGTCCAGAGCCGTTGCTGACCTAGTACACAGTACCGCAACCAGAGGGTGCTGTCCTCCCTTCCATGATGTAATCTAAGATGGCGGTCTGGGGGGCTGGGATGGGGGGAGAAGGACTCAGCCTGTTTATATATTTATTTTACAACCATTTATTTAGGGATGGATTTCAAGTAGTTTATTTATTACACTGATTAAAACACACACTCTGACATGCGTGGGCTCACAGTACCCAGCCTACAGACTTGCAAACTACTCGTAAGTAACCGAAATAATGCAGTACACTGCATGCAGACGTGCAAACTATCTGCAAACCACCGAAATACTTCAGTACACTGATGTACAGACAGGAAAATAACTCATACATTGTGCAGATAATGTTTCTATAGTACTCTGCAAACATGCTTGCTAATTCCATACTGTCGGAATAATACATTGCACAGCCTATCAACATGCAAACAACTTGTAAACTGTCAAATTAGTGCAAGGCTCTGCAAGTACGCTCACAACGCTGAAACAGCTGAAAATAATGCTGTGCACAAACACTCAGTGCACACAAGATACAATTGCGAACTACTGCCAACTGTGACGTATAGTGAAATGTTCCAACATGCACACGTGCCGATGTCTCTGACACTGCACAGGCGCTTTGCAGGGCCAGCCGGCAAAAGCTAGCGCTGGAGAGACGAACACAGGGGGTGCAAGCCATTGCTCCCACACCGCTACTGCTAACAGTCAGCAATTCAAACTTCGTCTATTTTTGGGATTACAGTTAGAGTCCTTCAAGTGTTATACTGATTTCACATGTCTGTGTAAATAAGAACAGAGTCAACCTCTGAACGCGCATGCCATGCAGCCGTCTCCAGAGGCCAGATGCCTCTGGGACACGTCCATGTGTTTACCGTTGCTGGCATAATGCGTTTCTACCTGCGACCCAGCGATGACCTAATTGCCAAGCAACTCAACATCATAGGTGTAAATAAGTTGTCATTGTTATACTGAAGTCACAAGTCACACTATAGAAATCTGTTGCAATGATCCTAACGGGACATGTGAGACACATCTAGCGGCCCACGTGTTTACTGTGGCTGACACACAGCTGCAAGTCCACCATCATGTAAGAGACATCTAACTAGCTACTGACCATCGCAGGCACAGCTAAAAGAGTCTCAATGTTATACCGACATCGCATGGCTATGTAAATAACAGCCAATTTGACCTCATGGAAATCGTAGTGTCGCAGAAATAGTTAACAGTCGCTTTTGTAGGAGCTTTCGTGATGTCTCACCTTGCCTGCATGGAAATTTTTGTCCTAACAGGACCTGTTTACCAAAATAGCACAGATTGCCCTCTTCCTGATGATCCCAGCGTGGCTCCCCGTCCACCACGTTGTATCCTTCCTGGAAATCGTTAAGTCCTGCTTTCAATAAACATCTCCAAAACGCTAAGATTATCACCGCTATGTAGAGACTCCTATGTCTCAGCAAAAAGGATGGCTTGCGAATGAGTGGAGCGCCGTAACTGGCTCTTACTGAATTTACCCGCCAAATCACTGATGCTGCCTGTGTGGAAGCGCTGTCCAGCTTTTTCTTTCTGCAGATGAGACTTTCAGCAACAAAACTATTTTGTACGGATCACCATATTGCATTGGCAGTTAAACCCTGCAAAGTGGTCTACACATTGCTCAATTACACTGCTCTGCCACTGAGGATGGAAGATTGAATATTAGACCAAGAGACTGGTCTCCAGCCTGGCAATATATCACTGTGTACCGTGTCGATATTGTAAACATACAATTTGTATCCTGCACCATACAAAATCGCTCCTTTTACATATATATATATACATATATACATATATATATACATATATATACATATATACATATATACATATATACATATTCATATATCTATCGACCGCCAGACACTCGTACATACACTGCGAAGACAGGCAGCACAAGCATATGCATCGTATACACTCCTCACAGCACTAGATATTTTCCCGCAAGGTCGGGTAGTCATCCACCACAAGCAACGGTAACAAGTCATCCACCCTCGACGCCTAACCAGAGTGCCCTCAGCAGACCGAAGTCACTCTCAGAACTGTTGTACAAAGTCGGGGTCGGATTCCCTCGGCACAAAGCCGTTACTGTTCCTCTCTACCTGCTTGCTTTCTTGTTTTCCACACCCATCTCTAGACTCTGGGTTTATAAGAACATATGTAAGTGAACATATGTAGTGAAGGGAGACGAAAATTTAATAGTCATGGGTGACTGGGATTCGTCAGTAGGGAAAGGAAGAGAACGAAACATAGTAGGTGAATATGGATTGGGGTAAGAAATGAAAGAGGAAGCCGCCTAGTAGAATTTTGCACAGAGCAAAACTTAATCATAGCTAACATTTGGATCAAGAATCATAAAAGAAGGTTGTAAACATGGAGGAATCCTGGAGATACTAGAAGGTATCAGATAGATTATATAATGGTAAGACAGAGATTTAGGAACCAGGTTTTAAATTGTAAGACATTTCCAGGGGCAGATGTAGACTCTGACCACAACCTATTGGTTATGAACTGTAGATTAAAACTGAAGAAACTGGAAAAAGGTGGGAATTTAAGGAGATAGGACCTGCATAAACTTACTAAGCCAGAGGTTGTACTGAGTTTCAGGGAGAGCATAAGGGAACAATTGACAGGAATGGGGGAAAGAAATACAGTAGAAGAAGAATGGGTAGCTTTGAGGGATGAAGTAGTGAAGGCAACAGAAGATCAGGTAGGTAAAAAGACGAGGGCTAGTAGAAATCCTTGGGTAACTGAAGAAATATTGAATTTAATTGATGAAAGGTGAAAATATAAAAATGCAGCAAATGAAGCAGGCAAAAAAAATATAAACGTCTCAAAAATGAGATCGACAGGAAGTGCAAAATGGCTAAGCAGGGATGGCTAGAGAACAAATGTAAGGATGTAGAGGACTATCTCACTAGGGGTAAGATAGATACTGCCTACAGGAAAATTAAAGAGACCTTTGGAGAAAAGAGAACCACTTGTATGAATATCAAGAGCTCAGATCGAAACCCAGTTCTAAGCAAAGAAGGGAAAGCAGAAAGTTGTCAGGAGTATATAGAGGGTCTATACAAGTGCGATGTATTTGAGGACAGTATTATGGAAATGGAAGAGGATGTAGATGAAGATGAAATGGGAGATATGACGCTGCGTGAAGAGTTTGACAGAGCACCGAAAGACCTGAGTCGAAACAAGGCCCCAGGAGTATATAACATTCCATTAGAACTACTGACAGTCTTGGGAGAGCCAGTCCTGACTAAACTCTATCATCTGGTGAGCAAGATGTATGAGACAGGCAAAATTCCCTCAGACTTCAAGAAGTATATAATAATTCCAATTCCAAAGAAAGCAGGTGTTGACAGATGTGAAAATTACCGAACTATCATTTTAATCAGTCACAGCTGCAAAATACTAACGCGAATTCTTTACAGACGAATGGAAAAACTAGTAGAAGCCGACCTCAGTGAAGATCAGTTTGGATTCCGTAGAAATATTGGAACACGTGAGGCAATACTGGCCCTACGACTTATCTTGGAAGCTAAATTAAGGAAAGGAAAACCTACGTTTCTAGCATTTGTAGACTTAGAGAAGGCTTTTGACAATGTTGACTGGAATACTCTCTTTCAGATTCTGAAGGTGGCAGGGGTAAAATGCAGGGAACGAAAGGCTATTTACAATTTGTACTGAAACCAAATGGCAGTTATAAGTGTTGAGGGGCATGAAGCAGTGGTTGCGAAGGGAGTGATACAGGGTTTAGCCTCTCCCCGATGTTATTTAATCTGTATATTGAGCAAGCAGTGAAGGAAATAAAAGAAAAATTTGGAGGAGGTAATAAAATCCAGGGTGAAGAAATAAAACCTTGAGTTTTTTCGATGACAATGTAATTCTGTCAGAGACAGCAAAGGAAATGGAAGAGCAGTTGAACGGAATGGATAACGTCTTGAAAGGAGGGTATAAGATGAACATCAACAAAAGCAAAACGAGGATATGGAATGTAGTCGAATTAAGTCGGCAGATGCCGAGGGTATTAGATTAGGAAATGAGACACTTAAAGTAGTAAAGGAGTTTTGCTATTTGGGGAGCAAAATAACTGGTGATGGTCGAAGTAGAGAGGATATAAAATGTAGACTGGCAATGGCAACGAAAGCGTTTCTGAAGAAGAGAAATTTGTTAACATCGAGTATTGATTTAAGTGTCAGGAAGTCGTTCATGAAAGTATTTGCATGGAGTGTAGCCATGTATGGAAGTGAGACATGGACGATAAATAGTTAGGAAAGGAAGATAATAGAAGCTTTCGAAATGTGGTGCTACAGAGGAATGCTGAAGATTAGATGGGTAGGAGGGGGTGTTGAATAGGATTGGGGAGAGGAGAAGTTTGTGGCATAACTTGACTAGAAGAAGGGATCGATTGGTATGACATGTTCTGAGGCATCAAGGGATCACCAATTTAGCATTGGAGGGCAGCGTGGAGGGTAATAATCGTAGAGGGAGACCAAGTGATGAATACACCAAGCAAATTCAGAAGGATGTAAGTTGCAGTAGGTACTGGGAGATGAAGAAGGTTGCACAGGACAGAGTAGCATGGAGAGCTTCATCAAACCAGTCTCAGAACTGAAGACCAAAACAACAACAACAACATGTAATTTCGAAGGGTTTGCCAGAATATCATAGCATTTTCGCGATATTTCTCGATATCAAGCATATAGCAATATAGCTTGCTTAGCAGTATCGCTTGCGCAGTAAATTTCGAAGATATAGACCGGAAATTATTTCTCTAGAAACGCAAAACCTTAGCGAGGTGCAGTATGCTGTAAACCACTGCGTAACTAGAAACCGATCTCGTCTGCGAAGACCTTTATGTGAAACATCGAACAAATAGAGGAAACTGACCATGCATATGTTCTAATACATTTATTCTTTACTACTAATACACTCTTACAATCTAGTCAACATAAGGAAATTCCTGATGCGTGTCAGCGCTTTTGGCAGCTTTCAATTGCGAAGCGCTAATGGCTACAGGCGAAATTAGTGACCATGTATAGAACTACAACGATTCGTTGTCACTGAGACATTTACAAAATCGCGTTGTAGACATGAAAAACAGCTGTACTTATATTTTTGAACATTATGCATATTTCTCTGCACGACTGTTTAGTAATTTCAAAAGTTTAATTCTCTTTCAAATTTTGAAGGTACCAGGGATAAAATACAGGGAGCGATAGACTATTTATAACTTGTACAGGAAGCAGATGGCGGCCTATAAGAGTCAATGGATAAGAAAGAGAAGCAGTGGTTGAGAAGGGAGTGAGACAGGGTTCTAGCCTATCAGCGATGTTATTCAATCTGTAAATTGAACAAGCAGTAAAGAAAACCAAAGAAGAATGTGGAGTAGAAATGTAACTCCAGTGAGAAGAAATAAAATCTGTAAGGCTTGCTGATGACATTGTAGTTCTCTCAGAGACAGTAAAGGACCTGGAAAGCAGCTGAATGGAATGGACAACGTCTTGAAAGGATATTATAAAATGCATGTCAACAAAAGCAAAATAAGTTAGGTGATGCTGAAGAAATTAGATTAGGAAACGAGAAACTTAAAGTAGTAAATGAGTTATGCTACTCGGGCACCAAAATAATTGATGAAGGCCAAAGAAGAGAGGATATAAAATGTAGACTGGCAATGGTCAGAAAAATGTTTCTGATGTAGAGAAGTTTGTTAACATCGAATATAGATTTAAGAGTGAGGAAGACATTTCTGAGATTATTTATCTGCAGTCTCGCCATGTACAGAAGTGAAACATCAGCAATAAACAGTTTAGACAAGAAGAGAACAGAAGCGATTGAAGTATGGCGATACAGAAGTGTGGAGAATATAAGATTGGTAGATCATGTAACTAATGAAGACTTACTGAACAGAATTATCAGGAATACATAGAAACAAAATTTTTGTGATGTTAAGGCAAGTCCACACTGAGCACAATGTGCCATGGCACTCCTACGCTCAGAGAGTGTGTGGTTCCTCTTGGAGCACATGTACGGTCGCAGATGGAGTGACACAAGATTGTAAAAAATCTAAACACCTTCCGAACAGGTCATGAAGGCCCAACGGTACCGACCGGCCACTGTGCTATTCTCAATCCACAGGTGACACTGGATGTGTATATGGAGTGGCATGTGGTCAGCACATCTCTCTCCTGACCTTATGTCACTTTATGAAACCGGAGCCACTACTTCTCAATCAAATAGTAACATGTGTGACACTGGTTCTGATCGGTCTTCCTATCGCAATTGCACAAGGACGCTCTGTGAGTGTTTTAGGAATATGGGTTTGAGCCTACAGCCCGCATGACAGGAAGATACCATCTCACGCATACAGAATTTGGAAGAGTGCAGCAGTATGTACAGTGATGTAATCAGACAACGATCCACTAGACTCCTTGTAAAACAAAAGTTATAACCAACAGAAATTAATGCACAGGTTGAAACCTTCTCGTCTCCTCTATATCGCTTTTGGTCCCTTCTACAATAACCTACTAAACCTTCCCCTAGGATTTCTATCTCTTTCTTAATAATAACAAATTAAATCTTCGCTTTGAAATTAATTCTCTTTCTCAATCTTCGCATACAAATTTAAATGCTGCTTATGAAAAGTGATTTGCTGATTATTTCGATGAAACATAGAATGTGTCGTCGTCGTGGCCCTTAGTCGTTACCTGCAATACCCCAAAACTGTTTCTTACCTGTTTTACAGTTACTGGATCGCCATCTGCCTACTACAACGAATTGCGACATGAATATACTTACTCTGTTTTACTATACTCTATTAGCTGCTGGTGGGTTGTCATAATAAGTGGCTGTATTTATTACCAAAGCTGACGCTATTCTTAAATAGCAAAGCTGACGTTATTCTTAAATAGCAAAGCTGACGTTATTCTTTAATTAATTTGACTGAAGTTACGTAATTCATAGTTAAACTTTTTCTTGACAACAATAAAATTTTGCAAAGTTTTACGTTGATGGTTTCTGGGATGGATTATAATCAGTAATGCAATATTTCTACAAAAATTAATTATATTCTGAATGAAATGATTTTACAAATGTTCAAATGGGACTTACTTTTTACAATAATCTTACAACTAGCATTGCACAAACATACCTTCAGTAGTCTTGACTGTCTCAAAAAAATCATTCAGTAATATTAGTTCCTCTTATGATAATAGTTAGCTGATGCCTCTGTACATCCGTTTATAATCTCTTATAAATCATAGCTGGTGGCTGGCAGAAACGCCGCTTCTCTCAACCTCTCGCTTCAGACCTGCTACCGACTCGCTTCACTTCTCGCATACTACTGACTTCCTACGAACACTAAAGTGCTGTCTCTGCTGCCAACAATGCTTTCTGGTGCAGACAATCCCTGCTACCATTACAAGATGTATCAATGCGCGGTCTTTCCCGTTCTTTTCTTAAAATGGATCCATACGCGGTGTCTCCCACCCTTTTTAAAATTATATCAATCCGCGGTCTCTCTTGCCAACAATACTTTGGTGCAGACATTCCCTGCTACCATAATTATTTCCGACATGACAAATATTAATTATTCCTACATAATCCTTTTAATAAAATATAAATATCTTTCATAAATTGTGATTTGACAATAGACAATAGAAATATACACGTCATACAAGGTTCAAGCATAGCATGTTATCAAAAATGAAAATCTTAGATTTTCGTTATTAAGGTTCATTTTTACTCTAAGTATGACTTCATGTCATAGCAAAATAATGTACAGGATGGTAAAAGATTGATATTGGGTTTCACAATTGTGAAGCGAAATTCTTACCTATTATAAGGTTCTTTAATGGTAAGATGGTTCATGACCATGTCTGGGAGTCGATAAAAATACAAAAAAAGTTGAATAGAATTGGGGACAGAGATATCAATTACACTCAATTGCTCAATGGAAATTCCCAAATTGAATGGGCATTGGTAAACAACAATCAAGAAGAAGTACACAGGATCTCGTCTCCTACCTTCCAAACTTTACAGAAGCTCTCCTGCAAACCTGCAGAACTAGCACTCCTGAAAGAAAGGATACTGCGGAGACATGGCTTAGCCACAGCCTGGGGGATGTTTCCAGAATGAGATTTTTCACTCTGCAGCGGAGTGTGCGCTGATATGTAACTTCCTGGTAGATTAAAACTGTGTGCCCTACCGAGACTCGAACTCGGGACCTTTTCCTTTCGCGGGCAAGTGCTCTACCATCTGAGCTACCGAATCTTCGTTTAATCAGTTAATATGGAGCAGTTGATGAGTGCAATATTAAATTTGGGATCACAGTTAGGATCTGAATTAAAAGCAGAGATGGGAACATTGGCAACACGATTAGAAACTGATATGGGAACTTTGGCAACACAGTTAGACTCACAAATAGGAACAATTAAAAGTGATATGAGAACAATGGAAACCGGGTTAGACTCACAAATAGGGACATGTTTTAAAAACATGAAAGATGGATTAAAGAAAGAAATTAGAGAAGCAGTACAATCGATTTTGAATGCTCGCAATAATTCATTGATTGCAATAGAAATCAGACAAAAGGAACAGGACAGAGAACAGGAAGAAAGAGATCGCGTGATAGTACAAAAATTTTCTGAGTTAAATCTTCAAAGTGCACACGATAAGGAATAAATATTTGAAAGAATCGAGGAATCCGTACCAGATGACAGAATAAAGAACCTAACACAACATTATGAACAGTTAACTACTAAATGTGTCAATACTGAAACACTAGTCATGACACTTACGGAAGACGTAGATAAACAGAAGGAACAAATACGTGGCTTATCGGAATGAGTTGAGGAGATTTCAGATAAATTGACAAGTATTAGTTTAAATGGGGGCACAGATTCATATGATACAGCTCCATTGCCATTTGAGGCTTTACGAAAGCAAGTTAAACAAATTGAAAGCGAAATCGCAGGAAAAGACAGTAGAAGAAATTTAGAATCACCGATAGCAGCGGGATTTGAAGAAAATAATTAATTTCATTTACGAGATGCAACAAGAGAGCGCCAGGCGCGCGGACTTGACAATAATCGACATTCTGACTGGGACAGACGCGGCACGTCTTTGTCGCCACGAGGCGAAAACTTTGACTATAAACACTTTTTAACTGTTCGGAAATTTAAGAGCTTTGGCAATTCTAATAATTGCATACATCCATGTTCATGGTTAGATCAGTTTATGTACGCACTTCCACCAAATTAGCCACTAAGTCACAAACTGGAATTTATGTGTGGATATTTAGAAAACGTACCGTCGACACGCATGCGCGCACTTATTAGAGATTATAATAATTTAAATGATTTTGATCATGCATTTCTATCGGCATATTTGTCCGAAAACACGCAAGACAGAGTCAAACATAGTCCTATTATGCAGCGCAATTGTAAACAGAGTTCCGCACGCCGGCAGAATACATTGACGACATGGTTCGAAAGAATTAATTCCTTTCCAATCCTTACAGCCCGACTGAATTAATTCACATTTGTTTAACTAAGCTGCCACAATCGATAAGATTAGCCGGAAGATGTCAAGACGACATTAAAACTTTTAAGACTTTGCTACAAGAACTTGAGTATGACAACGACGACGGAACGTCTTGCAATTTTTCCAGTAACGGTAATCACAATGGATTTTCAGAGAAAAGGGATAATGATCGAAACAGACGTTGTAGCGGTAATTTTGAAAATGACAGACGAAGCAGACAGGACAATAGATACCAGCCTTAAGACAATAACAGACGTTCTAACATAAATTACACAGACAATTATAATAAGAGAAATTCTTACCGTAATGATCAATCATACGGAAACAGTAATCGGTATGATCAAGACAGAAATTATTCATACAATAATAGAAATTCTTACTACAGAAATAACCAGCGTAGTAGATTTAACATTAATTTCAGAAGTGACAGTCGAAAATACACAAAAATTAGTCATGCAGATAGCCAGGAAATTAGAAATTTTAATAGCAGACACAACCAAGAATTTACATGTAACAGACAGGAGGGACCTAATTGCCATCCTCCACGTGACAGAAATTCAGAGAGACAAGTGCAAATCGTAGAAATTGATCCGCGAAATGACGCGAATAATCAAAGAAGTGACACAAACAATCGCCAATGACTTGTTGCTTCGACTTCTGGCAGTAATATAGACGGTTCAGAAAGTAATGACACTACGACTTTACACTACGTACGGTTGGAAGACATGAGAGATATTTTGCTGGACGAAAAGGAAAATAAGGTAGACGCATTTTTACATCCTGTTATTGAAGTATGCGTGAGAAAGAATAAGTTCACAGCGGTTTTAGATTCTAGGAGCCCGTTGAATGTTATCAGTGAATCAGTTTTTCGTATATGTGCAAGAACTATTTGTTTGAAAATTTCATTTCTTGTTCGCTCCAGGACATCGCTAAGGAGCAAAACAAGGATCCAGTCTGGAAGGACATTAAGGAGAAGTGGAGGAGAAAGGAAGGCGTAGCGATTAGACAGTATTATTTAGTTCGCAATTATATTCTTTTTAAACGAAAATCGGTTGACAACTCTGTTTGGTTAGTTTGCATTCCTGATGAGTGGGTTCATAAATTGATTTGGTATACACAGTTCAGTTATGCACACATTGGTCCCAGAAAATGCTTTCATAAATTACGAGAAAATTGCTACTTCAGTAATATCGAAAAACGTATTCGATTTGTTCTTGCAAATTATGTCAAAGGGCTAAGCCGCCAACTATTTCTCACAGAGCACCATTGTTTCCTATCATTCCAGCGAAATTAAAGGAGATGGCTGCAGTTGATTTGTTCGGTCCAGTGGTTCATTCTACTGATGGTTTTGTGTTCATTTTGGTAGCAGCGGAATTGACATCAAAATATGTTTGTTTTATACCTTTACGCAAAGCAACAGCTCGTTCGGTATCTAACACTTTCATCAAACATTTTCTTAAAGCAGTGGGTCATGTTGATAAAGTTATATCGATAATGGATCACAGTTTCGCTCCAAAATTTGGTTTCGTAATCTACGGCGTCGTAAGATTAAACCAATTTTCATTTCACTTTTTCACCCTCAATCTAGCGCTTCAGAGAGATGGATGAAGGAAATCAATAAATTATGTCGTCTTTATTGTCATCATAATCACAGAATGTGGGATCAGAGTCTTAATATTATTCAAAACATGAACTCCCTAATGATTCAACTTCTGTACCATCTATATTGATATTAAAAAATGAAGCACCGACAAATCGCATTTCTGAAATGGTTCCTTTTCCGCCTACACGGAAACTGCGGCATTCTGAAGTTGTCAACCTGGCTCTACAAAATATTGCATCTCCAGCTGCTATAAGAGAGAAATCAGTAAACGTCTTGGTCGTTTAAAAACTTTGTCAGTTGGTCACAAGGTGCTAACTAAGTCTCATCGTTTGTCTCACAAAGGAATAGGCTTGTGTCGCAAATTTTTTTCTGCTTTATAACTTTCCATATAGAGTTCTCAAAATTACTCATAACACTGTTGAAGTAGAAACCCTTAAATCACGGCGCTCTAAAGGAATACATCATATATCGAACGTTAAAATTTTTGTGGAAAGACATACTTTTGAGAAATTAACAGTTACACGTAATCACGTAGTGAATGCAAGGATGCCGCCCCGTGTTCTAGCGGCAGCACATACTCAAAGCAACAGTCAACTCTGCGCGCCGCACAAGGCAGTCGTTGACCTCAAACAATTACTTCCTACGTCATGCGTACCTACAGCTGATAGAGCGCTCAGTGCGAATGCACTGACAGCCGTAGGCAAATACACAGTCTAATTTCTCCGGTTAAATTCAGTATAAAACTATAGTGACTTGATAACATATTTTATTAACGTTCAGTTTTTTCCAGGATACAGTTGTATAAAATATTTAAGAACTTCAGGTAAATTCTGTGCGTGTCCGACGTTAAGAGGACTTGCTATCAAGAAACCCTCAGGAAGAATGTAATTTCAAAGAAGAAAGTAATAAACTAAAAAGGTAACTAATAATTGAGTTTATTTTTCAGGTACCATATTTCTGCCTAGGTATGTACTTTATACGTAATTTGCTGCTCGCGATATTAGATTTATACTTCGTGTTAACTGATTTTGGCAATGTTTTATTAATGAACAGGGTTGTTACTTGTGTATATTATGCATTGCTTGGCTGCTATGCTTTTCCACTGATGTCATATTTTTTATTATGTGCCTGCTGTGCCTATTTATTTAAATTATAATTGTCACCTGATTAGTTGTGCTCATATGGTTATACACTCCTGGACATTGAAATAAGAACACCGTGAATTCATTGTCCCAGGAAGGGGAAACTTTATTGACACATTCCTGGGGTCAGATACATCACATGATCACACTGACAGAACCACAAGCACATAGACACAGGCAACAGAGCATGCACAATGTCGGCACTAGTGCACAGTATATCCACCTTTCGCAGCAATGCAGGCTGCTATTCTCCCATGGAGACGATCGTAGAGACGCTGGATGTAGTCCTGTGGAACGGCTTGCCATGCCATTTCCACCTGGCGCCTGAGTTGGACCAGCGTTCGTGCTGGACGTGCAGACCGCGTGAGACGACGCTTCATCCAGTCCCAAACATGCTCAATAGGGGACAGATCCGGAGATCTTGCTGGCCAGGCTAGTTGACTTACACCTTCTAGAGCACGTTGGGTGGTACGGGATACATGCGGACGTGCATTGTCCTGTTGGAACAGCAAGTTCCCTTGCCGGTCTAGGAATGGTAGAACGATGGGTTCGA
Source organism: Schistocerca gregaria (assembly GCF_023897955.1). NCBI lineage: Eukaryota > Metazoa > Arthropoda > Insecta > Orthoptera > Acrididae > Schistocerca > Schistocerca gregaria. The sequence goes on along the minus strand of NC_064922.1, from coordinate 700,054,057 downwards.
TGACGGTTTGGATGTACCGTGCACTATTCAGTGTCCCCTCGACGATCACCAGAGGTGTACGGCCAGTGTAGGAGATCGCTCCCCACACCATGATGCCGGGTGTTGGCCCTGTGTGCTTCGGTCGTATGCAGTCCTGATTGTGGCGCTCACCTGCACGGCGCCAAACACGCATACGACCATCATTGGCACCAAGGCAGAAGCGACTCTCATCGCTGAAGACGACACGTCTCCATTCGTCCCTCCATTCACGCCTGTCGCGACACCACCGGAGGCGGGCTGCACAATGTTGGGGCGTGAGCGGAACACGGCCTAACGGTGTGCGGGACCGTAGCCCAGCTTCATGGAGACGGTTGCAAATGGTCCTCGCCGATACCCCAGGAGCAACAGTGTCCCTAATTTGGTGGGAAGTGGTGGTGCGGTCCCCTACGGCACTGCATAGGATCCTATGGTCTTGGCGTGCATCCGTGCTTCGCTGCGGTCCGGTCCCAGGTTGACGGGCATGTGCACCTTCCACCGACCACTGGCGACAACATCGATGTACTGTGGAGACCTCACGCCCCACGTGTTGAGCAATTCGGCGGTACGTCCACCCGGCCTCCCGCATGCCCACTATACGCCCTCGCTCAAAGTCCGTCAACTGCACATACGGTTCACGTCCACGCTGTCGCGGCATGCTACCAGTGTTAAAGACTGCGATGGAGCTCCGTATGCCACGGCAAACTGGTTGACACTGACGGCGGCGGTGCACAAATGCTGCGCAGCTAGCGCCATTCGACGGCCAACACCGCGGTTTCTGGTGTGTCCGCTGTGCCGTGCGTGTGATCATTGCTTGTACAGCCCTCTCGCAGTGTCCGGAGCATGTATGGTGGGTCTGACACACCGGTGTCAATGTGTTCATTTTTCCATTTCCAGGAGTGTATATGTAAGTTATGCTTTGTGATTTATCTGCTTGCGCCTTCATGTTTACTTATTAAGATTACATATGAAAAGTTATTTGCTTATGCTGATATGATGCTAATGACCTATTTATTATGTAAGATATATACTTGCTGCTTTGCGTGTAGATTGCATATTTACATATTTCTGTTTTGTTGTCACAACTACACTTTAATTTAGCATAGAGAAATTCTTATATACTGTGCACGAACATAGAGTTTAGGTTACACTACGGTATTATTTATAGATTGTTCGCTTGGCAGAGCCTCGTTGTAGGGATTGTGTTGCATCCACTTGTTGACATTCAGTTCTCTACTGGTATATTTACTCAGTATTGCATGTTTTGTTTACGCTCAGTGCTTTACATTTTAAGATAAAAAAATGAACTGCTATAATTCTACGAACTACATGGGTATAAGAAACTTCATTTAATTCACATGAACTGGAGGTTTTATGGAGGCTGTATTAATTCATTATAATAGAATGGAAGCTGACGACATGAAATACCAACATTAGCTTTAGACCATTGACAGTTATTACACTGCATTCTTCATGAGCACTTGAAATAGCAAGTGACACTTGACACAAAGACATACTCCACATGTTTGCTTCTGTTTTGCCATGATTCTTGAAGTGGTGCACACACTGTGAAATATTATGATTTATTTATTCAAAGTCTTATGTGATCATTCATACTGTGTAGTAGCACCTACTTACTGAAAGTTATTGAAACTGACGGCTGTTGGAGGTCATGTATGCATTTCTTTTATTTTATGATGGACAAGGTAACCAAAATGTATTTTGTAATTCATAATGAGTAGAAGATTTGGCTCAGGTGGATTGCACAGAGGTTTTATGTGGACAATGTGTCTTCGGATTATATGGGATGATGAAATGAAGGTTGCACTAGGATTTTATCTGCACTTGTTCGAGGAGACTGACTAGAGAAAAAGAGTTGTTATGGAAGTGAAATGATGTTGTGATAATTTTTATGCATATCGACACATTGAAGAGGTATTATTGAAGTATTGAGATTATGTGATGCTGATGACTATTGGAGTTTTGGTGGATAAGAGGTAAAGTAAGTGAGGAGCATATTTTTTATAATTTTTTGTTGGTTTATATGGAACAAGAAGGATGAAGATGGCATACTAGAACACTCCAGTAGAAGGAAGATTGTCTACACACACACACTTCGTTAAATCAATAAGCAGCATATACTTTTTTTTTAGAGAGAGGAAGTATTTGCATATCTTGGCACACTACGGTTGTTGAGTAATCGTATATTTTGATTTGGCTTGGCAAACATTGGTCTTGACATGATAACTATAACGTTGACTAACTATTATTAACTATTATACACTGCTGTCACTACTACTTGATTCACATGTTCAACATCAAATTTTTACAGAATTGCATTTACATAGTTAACACTATTCAATTAACAATAGTACTTAATATGTGGATGAAAGATGAGTGAGTGTGTTTTGTGTGTTTTCCTTTCCTAACCCCAAATAATTGGTACTGACCAACCTCCTAAATATTATTTTACTTCTTTATTGTGGCTTGCACTGGCACCCATAAATATTATAGGTTTATTGATATTTTTGTGTTTGTAATAGTTAATATAACAATTATCTGATATCACTTGTGTGTTTAGTATAACTTGTATGTTTAGTGTAAGAGCATTGACAATAATTTTGTAAAAGCAATTGTGTGTGCATTCACATTGTTGTTCGTGCTTACACCTATTATCATTGGTGGGTGTCAATTGGAAATGTTTACTTTCTGCTGAGGAACTTTGATGAACTGTGTAATTACTGCTGGTGAATATTATGGACTGTTACCTGCACTTGTTCAACATTGGTGAGTGCCATTGGGAAATATTTAATTTCTGCTGATGAACTCTGATGAACTGTTTAATTATTGCTGGTTAATATTATGGACTGTTACCTGCACTTGTTCAACATTGATGTGTGCCACTTGGAAATGTTTAATTTTTGCTGAGGGACTCTGATGAACTGTGTAATTATTGCTGCTGATATTATGGACTGTTACCTGCACTTGTTCAACATTGATGGGTGCCTCTTGGAAATGTTTAATTTTTGCTGAGGAACTGTGATGAACTGTGTAATTATTGCTGGTGAATATTATGGACTGTCACCTGCACATATTCAGCATTGCGGGGTGCCATTGTTGGAACTGCTCAACCATTGATGAGATGTCACTTGTTGGTGTCTGCACCTGCTCGCCATTGCTGGCTGCCAATGTTGGAACTGCTATTATTGATGTGATGACACCCATTCCTGCCTGCACCTGCTCGCCACTGCTAGGTGCCACTGGTGGAACTGCTGCTACTGAGATGTCACTTGTGGCTGTCTGCACCTGCTCGCCATTGCTCGGTGTCACTGTTGGAGCTGTTTAAACACTGCTGATGAAATGTTATGGGACTGCTATTTGCACCTGGTGACCATCGCTGGGTGCCACTGTTGGAACTGCTACTATTGATGTGATGACACTCATTCCTGCCTGCACCTGCTCGCCACTGCTAGGTGCCACTGATGGAACTGCTGCTACTGAGATGTCACTTGCTGTGTGCACCTGCTCGCCATTGCTGGGTGCCACTGTTGGACCTGTTTAAATACTGCTTATGAAATGGTATGGGACTGCTATTTGCACCTGTTGACCATTGCTGGGTGCCACTGTTGTAACTGTCAACTACTCTGAGGAGTGCTACTTGTTTATTAAACTATTGAAAAGATTTTATGTGAATATTTGTGTAAGCTGATTTATTGTGTGTATCCTGGTTACTAAATGTTACGAGACTCTTACCTGCACCTATTCGTCATTGCTGGTGCCATTTATTGAACTGTTGAACTACTCTGAGAAAGGATACTTGTGTAAACTATTATGTAAAATCACATTTATGCAAGCATTTGTATTCCTTACTGTATTTTGATGTGTTAGGTTACTGAAGGGTCAGTGCACAGCCAGATTTTATTTAGTGATGTAATATTTACTTATTAATATCATCTTATATTTGTGTTTTTTGGACGAATTTGATGGTATTTTCACCACCAATGCTGGCAAAAATACCATCAAATTCTAGCCCGTGGAGGAGGGGTATATGAAAGGTGGCTACATGTAATGTCCCCACAGCAAATACCGTCTGCCACGCACCAATTAAATCATTTTCAATCAAACCATTCACATTCATTCACTTTGGAAAAGTTATCTGATCTGATTTTCTCGTAGTATATGCGGCGACAGCTCGTCGACGCCAAAGTATTTTCTAGTGCATTTATTCTTTTAAATAACAGAGATGCCTATATGCATTCTCCATGGTTGTTGGAGTGATAATTAGGACAGATTCTGGAGTATCTGTTGAGGGATTGACGTGTTTCTGAGCGATACATATTCCGCTTTTCTTCTCGCTAAAGCGAGCCAATTAACATTTGTGCCGCTAGCGGTTTCTTTGGAAGAGAAAGAGATTGTAAAAGAAAATAATTAAGGCTTGGAATCACTGGAGATCTAGACATGTAATGGAGATGGATTTAATACACGATTTCCTCCATAAATAAGGTTTGAGACTTTTTTGTTCTGGAGTGAATGAACGAATGAGTTTTTTCTGAATCATTTGTTGATCACGTTGGCCCTGTAATTAGTGGGGAAGTTTCAGCTGTGTCGAAGAGAGCCTGCAATAACTGAGTCTGTGTTAAAGGCTTCGTACACATTTGGAATTCGCAATCTTTCGTAAAAGGAACAAATTGTCCAAACGATTGATTCTACCGACTGACTGCAGTGTTTAACAGTAATAATAAATGTAAAGATCTCTTACAGCAAGCCAGCCGCTGATTACCAAGACGAAGGACTCCACGAAAGATTTGGATAATTCCTTTTATCACTATATCACGTAATTAAATCATATATTAAAAACTATACATAGATAAAGGAGAGAAAGAGAGAGAGCGAATGAAAATAGAGATAATACTAATAATCCTCCATTTTTCCCCTGTCTCTTCACGGATCAGCCAAGAACTGGGAGGGCCTTACTTTACTGTATAGACTTATGTATGAAGGTGAAGAGATCTTAAAGACAACAGATACACGTGTATACAGACAAGACACTACACAGAGATAGCGGCTAGCTACATTGGTAATCTATTCTTAGATTAAAGAGACGGCAACTTATTATCCGGACATTAACACGTTAAATACACTGAGTCACAGTGCCAGAGATTGCGCCAAAGATTATTGTTCCGCCGCCTCCACGAGACCAGTAGTTGTTGAGACGATGTCGAGCGCAGTGGTAGTTCAGAGGTTGTCGAGGACGGTAGTAGTTCAGAGGATGTCGAGTGCAGTTGTTGTTCTGTTGGGCGAGAGAGCAGATGCTGTTCGGTTGGTGTAATGTATAGATGGAAGATGTTGCAATGATTAAAGTGTATTTTTCGTCAATATATATTGAGGTAAAAAAAAAGGATTACAGATTTCTTTAAAGACAATGCCTCTTGGTCACATGTTCAGTCAACAAAGCATCTGGCTCGTGTTCAGGTATTAGACTTGTAATTTTGGTATCTATGTGCAATTATAGATTTCGGTTTTTCAATCAGTTCATTGTAAATGTTGTTTAAAATATCTTGTCGCATTGAGGAAGAACCGAGCTACATACATGTACGTTGAGTCACACTACCACACACAGAACAGTTACACCTGTGCTTTGTTGTTTCGTAGCTTTTATAGTTGCAGGGGACTTAATTAATCAATTGTGTTAATGGAAATCTCTTGTCACTCTTTATTTTTATTTTATGGAGTCAGATTGCGTGCTAATACTGCTCAGGGCCAACCGGTTAAGACTCCGTACCCAGTCACACAGCTACTAAAATTATTGCATTTATTCATTATTCTTATTAATAAAGCCCCCATGGAACAGCTGCAAAATACTAATGCGAATTCTTTACACACGAATGGAAAAACTGGTAGAGGCTGACCTCGGGAAAGATCAGTTTGGGTTCCATAGAAATGTTGAAACACATGAGGCAATACTGACCCTACCGCTTATCTTAGAAGATAGATTAGGAATGGCAAAGCTACATTTCTAGCGCTTGTAGACTGAGAGAAAGCTTTTGACAATGTTGAGTGGAATACTCTCTTTCAAATTTGTTAACATCGAATATAGATTTATGTATCAGGAAGTCGTTTCAGAAAGTATTTGTATGGAGTGTAGCCATGTACGAAAGTGAAACATGGACAATAAATAGTTTGGACAAGAAGAGAATGGAAGCTTTCGAAATGTGGTGCTGCAGAAGAATGCTGAAGATTAGATGGGTAGGTCACGTAACTAATGAGGAGGTATTGAATAGTGTTGGAGAGAAGAGGACTTTGTGGCATAATTTGACTAGAAGAAGGGATCGGTTGGTAGGACATGTACTGAGGCGTCAAGGGATCACCAATTTAGTATTAGAGGGCAGCGTGGAGGGTAAAAATCGTATAGAGAGACCAAGAGATGAATACATTAAGCAGATTCAGAAGGATGTAGGTTGCAGTACGTACTGGGAGATGAAGAAGCTTGCACAGGATAGAGTAGCATGGAGAGCTACATCAAATCAGTCTCTGGATTGAAGGCCACAACAACAAACAATTATAATTAACAGTGTAAGTACATAAAACATTTCCTTAAAAAAGGGTTTGGCCTTCATTATTCCTGAAACAAAGATTATGAAAAGTGTGTTATACAGTTATTCAGACACTTACACACATTGCACAGGGAGAGGAATCGATATTAATATGTTAAAGTCCTACGTTAATTTTCATGCTTTTTGCAACTTTTTCACTGTCTGACACTGATCTTTACCTAATTTCGACCACTATTTGCACTCGATGCCTATGAATGTTCTCGCGTAAGGTTGGCGACGAATGTCTTTGTACGAAGGTGAAGAACTTGCATGAGATGTTTGTCGGCAAACCTTTTGGTGGGTAGCGTCGTTCTACATCGGATTTCGCAGAAGGATGTTGCTATAGTTTGGTGTGGGCTCTCATAGTAATGTCGACCTTTCAGTGCGGAGACTCGTCGAATGTTACATAAAAATGTGTAGTTTTCTTCTCAAGACATCCGCCCCCAGTAGCTGAGTTGTCAGCACTACAGAATGTCAAACCTAAGAGCCTGGGTTCCATTCCCGACTGGGTCAGAGATGTTCTCTACCCAGGATTGGGTGTTGTGTTGTCCTAATCATCACCATTACATCCCCACCGACGTGCAGGTCGCCGAAGTGTCGTCAATTTGAAAGACCTGTACCCGACGAACGGTCTGCCTGCCGGAAGGCCCTAGCCATATGACATTTTTATTCTAAAGACATTGTTGAAGGTATTTATATTTTTGTATCACTTAACAGAAAACCAGTTTACAACAGGATGGGTATTTGGAAAGGGGTATCTTGAAATATTTTCCCCCATCATCTCTCTTCAACAAATATCTTGGGACTCTTCATCTTCATGTCTTCTAAGCGTATTCCTTTCTTCAGACTTGAACGTTGTCTCTTCTCTGGGCAGGATGTAGGAAATTACTAACTACTAGTTACTTTGAAGTTTTACATTCGTTAGTGTTTCAGTCATTGATTAGGACATGTGATTCAGAATTGATTGCTGATTTTCATTCAGCTCTGTATTTCAATATAATATTGCATTCTGGTGCCAACAGTACGATTATAGACGTAATTATTTGCCGAATTGCGCCTCAGTCAAGCCGGAATTTTGGCGAGGTGTTCTGTTTTTACCCGTGCTTGCTGCTCTTTCGTTTTTTGTGGTCCGATGGTCCCTGCAGTCCTACCGCCTTGAGTGGGGTTGTCTTGGTTACAAATCGCCATCCTTCTCATGCCCTCACCGGTGCCTTCATGTCCTAGAAAATCGTTGATCTCGTCCATTCCTGTGCCATATACATTTGCACATTTGCAGACGTAATCTGCCGCATCGTCGTGGGCAGTTGACGATTGCTTCTTGTAGGAGATTTCTTATAATCTACCTTAAATCTACCTGATGCCTAATGCCTCGTTACATTTCTAGTTTTTTTATCAGCTTCCAGTTTCTTACTGATATCTTAAACTAATGAGACTCCTTATGTTCGTTACGTGTGTTACTGTGGTGTGGTACGTTAGTATGTCATGCTATTACTCATAGATCATCACCTTTGCAAACTCTACATATCATGTTAGTTCTTACATATAAAAATTAAAGGTAATTCTCGTTTTTCCTCCTCTGTCTCCTCTTTTCTTCAGACTTTTGATCACGTCCTGTCTGAAGTATACTTTATGGCATCTCTGATATTATTTGCTGATGCCTATTAGTCGTTATTCATAATACTTTTTAATATGGCTTACATGATGAAGTCCTTAACTTTTATCCATCTCATTCTATGCTCAGTTCATTCTGTCTATGCCATTTTGTTTGAGTGCTGGAGCATGGTTACTTAGGTCTGAAATGCTCTTGATCTTCTACCTATGTTCGACACTGTACTGACCTGGCTCAAAGAGAAGCGTAATGCTCCCGCAAGTCACGCTACCCTTTCACATGTCTATCACAGCTCGTTTTTCATTCAGAAAACCCGTACCTATTGTCATGTCCCCCGTTAATTTCGGTATTATAACTGAATTGGCTTCGATCTTTTGACCTTGGAACGAAAGAGTTATCCTTGTTCGTTTATTGACATATTCATCACAATTTTTGGTTGGACCCTACACTTAAATGTTCTCCTTTTTCAAGATCGGTATTTCTTCATTAGCGTTGCATTGGTTAAATAAGTTCTCCGAAGTCGCTGTTAGCTCACTTCCGTTGTCTATGACTACATTGATTGGGACTTTTGCTACCATGGTATTCAGAACTGGCTGAATCTAGGCCAGTTTGCTCCGATCTTCCTCATCTCCCCGACCTTCTGTCAGGTATGTCTCGACCACTACCTCTCTCTCTTCTACAAGATCACATTTAACATCGTCTTCCCTGAGCTGAACTACATCTGCATCGTCTTTCTTCGTGGAAACTCCAAAATAATCGCATCTGAATGCCTTTATTATATGTTTGTATCTTACAGCATTGTATACATTGGGACCTGCGCCCAATTGAAATTTATTTTCAAGTTCCATCAGATGTGCATAATCCTCCTTGATTTTGTTTTCCCTGGTCTCAGGCTGAAATATCTCTGCAGTTCTAATTAATTCGTTGCTATTTTCTTCTCACATTGTTCCTTCCTGCCTCTGGTAGTTTGTTTTCTTCCTCGAAATCCTCCCAATTAATTTCTTCCCAACAAAATGATGTTTCACTTCCTCTATTTGATCCTATTTCCTCATTTATTGCGTGTCGTAACAAAATGTTTTTTTTTTTCTCTCGACGGTACGTTACCCTCTTGGAATCGGCTCTCTCTAGTTTCAGTGTTAAATAACTCTCCAATCCTAATTACTTTGCCCCTTAACTGGACTTCTGTTATGACTGCCTCATTTTGTTCCTGTGGACCGTTTTTTACGAAATCCTTCAAACCAATTCCTGTCCAACCTGATGTTTGTGGTATCTCGACTTCTTTCGGTCCCTGCAGTTGTGCTCTTTCATCTTTCACCTCTCGAGATAGGTTGTCTATTTTTCTCTTTATGTTGCTGCTGCTTGCTTGGACAGGTGCGCTGCTCTCCTTGATGGTTATAGGAATTTGGTGGCTTTATCTCCACGTCTTCTTTCGGTCCTTCCAGTCTTTATTCGACTTGGTGACACGGGTTTCGTTGCTGGTAATTTGTCGGCCTGTTTGTCCTCCAATACCCATTGCGATTACAGTTATTTCCCTTGTAGCAATTATTCCCATTTCCTGGTGGATAGACGCTGCCATTTCTTGTTCTCTATCCGTACCCATTTCTCTGTTGGAATCAATCGTAATTTCTTAATACCTGACATTCCTTCGTGCAATCTCTGGCACAATTTGCAGTCTTTCATCCACGTTTTCACAAGGGTTTCGCTGTTTTCTTTCCTCATCTTACGAGAATATGAATTCAAATTCTCTCAATATTCCTTTGAAGGCTTCCATGTCATTGCCTCCACGCCCTATCAATGACTGTTCGTATTTTAGTGGCAGCTTCATGATACACAATTTAACCAATTCACCACTGCTGTATGACACATCCAAAGATTGATTTTCCTTTACCATTGCTTCGAACATTTTGCAGGGCTCTTCTCCAATTACGGTTTTTGCTGTAGGTCATACTTCACTCTATTTCGCGGTTCACTCGACCAGTAGCGAGAGAGAAACTTATCTCTGAAATATTCATGTTGTTGTTGTAGTTGTTGTCTTCAGCCCTGAGACTGGTTTGATGCAGCTCTCCATGCTACTCTATCCTGTGCAAGCTTCTTCATCTCCCAGTACCTACTGCAACCTACATCCTTCTGAATCTGCTTAGTGTATTCATCTCTTGGTCTCCCTCTACGATTTTTACCCTCCACGCTGCCCTCCAATGCTAAATTTGTAATCCCTTGATGCCTCAAAACATGTCCTACCAACCGATCCCTTCTTCTAGTCAAGTTGTGCCACAAACTTCTCTTCTCCCCAATTCTATTCAATACCTCCTCATTAGTTACATGATCTATCCACCTTATCTTCAGCATTCTTCTGTAGCACCACATTTCCTTCTGAATCTGCTTAGTGTATTCATCTCTTGGTCTCCGTCTACGATTTTTACCCTCCACGCTGCCCTCCAATGGTAAATTTGTGATCCCTTGATGCCTCAAAACATGTCCTACCAACCGATCCCTTCTTCTAGTCAAGTTGTGCCACAAACTTCTCTTCTCCCCAATTCTATTCAATACCTCCTCATTAGTTACATGATCTATCCACCTTATCTTCAGCATTCTTCTGTAGCACAACATTTCGAAAGAGTCTATTCTCTTCTTGTCCTAACTAGTTATTGTCCATGTTTCACTTCCATACATGGCTACACTCCAACAAATACTTTCAGAAACGACTTCCTGATATATAAATCTATATTCGATGGTAACAAATTTCTCTTCTTCAGAAACGCTTTCCTTGCCATTGCTAGTCTACATTTTATATCCTCACTACTTCGACCATCATCAGTTATTTTACTCCGTAAATAGCAAAACTCTTTTACTACTTTAAGTGTCTCATTTCCTAATCTAATTCCCTCAGCATCACCTGATTTAATTTGACTACATTCCATTATCCTCGTTTTGCTTTTGTTGATTTTCATCTTATATCCTCCTTTCAAGACACTGTCCATTCCGTTCAACTGCTCTTCCAAGTCCTTTGCCGTCTCTGACAGAATTACAATGTCATCGGCGAACCTCAAAGTTTTTACTTCTTCTCCATGAATTTTAATACCTACTCCGAATTTTTCTTTTGTTTCCTTTACTGCTTGCTCAATATACAGATTGAATAACATCGGGGAGAGGCTAAAACCCTGTCTCACACCTTTCCTAACCACTGCTTCCCTTTCATGCCCCTAGACTCTTACGACTGTCATCTGGTTTCTGTACAAATTGTAAATAGCCTTTCGCTCCCTGTATTTTACCCCTGCCACCTTTAGAATTTGAAAGAGAATATTCCAGTCAACATTGTCAAAAGCTTTCTCTAAGTCTACAAATGCTAGAAACGTAGGTTTGCCTTTTCTTAATCTTTCTTCTAAGATAAGTCGTAAGGTCAGTATTGCCTCACGTGTTCCAACATTTCTACGGAATCCAAACTGATCCTCCCCGAGGTCCGCATCTACCAGTTTTTCCATTCGTCTGTAAAGAATTAGCGTTAGTATTTTGCAGCTGTGACTGATTAAACTGATAGTTCGGTAATTTTCACATCTGTCAACACCTGCTTTCTTTGGAATTGGAATTATTATATACTTCTTGAAGTCTGAGGGAATTTTGCCTGTCTCATACATCTTGCTCACCAGATGATAGAGTTTAGTCAGGACTGGCTCTCCCAAGACTGTCAGTAGTTCTAATGGAATGTTATATACTCCTGGGGCCTTGTTTCGACTCAGGTCTTTCGGTGCTCTGTCAAACTCTTCACGCAGCGTCATATCTCCCATTTCATCTTCATCTACATCCTCTTCCATTTCCATAATACTGTCCTCAAATACATCGCACTTGTATAGACCCTCTATATACTCCTGACAACTTTCTGCTTTCCCTTCTTTGCTTAGAACTGGGTTTCGATCTGAGCTCTTGATATTCATACAAGTGGTTCTCTTTTCTCCAAAGGTCTCTTTAATTTTCCTGTAGGCAGTATCTATCTTACCCCTAGTGAGATAGTCCTCTACATCCTTACATTTGTTCTCTAGCCATCCCTGCTTAGCCATTTTGCACTTCCTGTCGATCTCATTTTTGAGACGTTTGTATTCCTTTTTGCCTGCTTCATTTACTGCATTTTTATATTTTCTCCTTTCATCAATTAAATTCAATATTTCTCCTGTTACCCAAGGATTTCTAGCAGCCCTCGTCTTTTTACCTACTTTATCCTCTGCTGCCTTCACTACTTCATCCCTCAGAGCTACCCATTCTTCTTCTACTGTGTTTCTTTCCCCCATTCCTGTCAGTTGTTCCCTTATACTCTCCTTGAAACTTTGTACAACCTCTGGTTCTTTCAGCTTATCCAGATCCCATGTCCTTAAATTCCCACCTTTTTGCAGTTTCTTCAGTTTTAACCTACAGGTCATAACCAATAGATTGTGGTCAGAGTCCACATCTGCCCCTGGAAATGTCCTACAATTTAAAACCTGATTCCTAAATCTCTGTCTTGCCATTATATAATCTATCTGATACCTTTTAGTATCTCCAGGATTCTTCCATGTATACAACCTTCTTTTATGATTCTTGAACCAAGTGTTAGCTATGATGAAATATTCATATGATCTATTTTTTTTATATTTTGACTAAAGTTCAGTCTTGATCACAACATTTATGTCTCAATGACATAGGTAACAATGTCATTGAGCGATAAATGGCGTGATCAAGACTGAACTTTAGTCACAATATAATAATCTGTTGATCACTGTATTCCAAAAACGTTTACCAAAAGTGTCATATGATCTACATGTAGCTGCTAAGTTTTGCATAGTTTCTGCTACTGTTGCAGTCACACGGGCACAAATAAAGTCTTGGTTGTGTGCAAATGTCCTGTGTTGTGGAAGTCGTACTCTGAATTGATCAATGAAGGTTCGTGGATGAAGTGAATTTCCTTCACGGAAACGCTGAAACTTCCTTACGGTTTGGAACTGTTTTTCGTCATTCGTCATGGTGGTACCGTACGAAATCCGAGAGTCCTAACCCCCGTCTGCTTCACGTCTGCTGTGCAGCGAGCTACCTTAATTCAAGTATTAACTCTATTTTTCTTACTTGTCACTTCTTCTTCGGTGTGTTTTTGCTTCTAGGAAGCTTTAATTGTCGCGTGCTAGTAATAGTCTTCCATAGATTTCGTGTTTGTTTTGAATACAGTCAGAGAGAGTCCCTTTAGTCAGTCATTGTGCTGGTAGTGCTAGTGTTTGTTTTCAATACAGTCCAGGGACAGGTAGTGCTATTTTCATTGTTTTCTACAAGAAGTGGTTAGCAATCACAGTTTAGTCAATAATCAGCCGCCTTAAGTGAATTAGCAGTCCAGTTAAAAGTTGATTAAGTCTTTTCAGTAAATTGATTCCTTAGGATGGATAGGATGTGTGACTGCTGTGTACGGACGCAGCAGGAGCTGGCCACTCTTCGCGAACAGCTGAACGTGTTGATGGCCGCGGTCAGCCGTCTTCAGGCTGCTGCCTCAGAGTGTAGCGGCAGTGGGGAGTCTGGTGCGTCGCAAGGTACACCCCAGGTGTTACATGCTTCACCCACTGTCCCTGCTGTCGAGACAGGGGAGTAGCGGGTTCAGAGGCTTTCGCGGCGCACGAGACGGAGGGTCAATGTGGAGGCTGTCTGTGTGGCATCGCCCGCTCTGCCTGTGAGTGGACATGTGGCTGCTCCTTCAGCAAGGTCCGAGCAGGCACACAGGGGGAGGGGTTTATTAGTTATTGGGAGCTCCAACGTTAGGCGGGTGATGGAGCCCCTTAGGGAAATAGCGGAAAGGTCGGGGAAGAAGGCCAGTGTTCACTCTGTCTGCTTGCCGGGGGGTCTCATCCGAGATGTGGAGGAGGCCCTACCGGCGGCGATAGAGAGCACTGGGTGCACCCGACTGCAAATTGTTGCTCATGTCAGCACCAATGACTCCTGCCATCTGGGTTCAGAGGTCATCCTCAGTTCGTACAGGCGGTTGGCGGAGTTGGTGAAGGCGGAAAGCCTTGCTCGTGGGGTGGAATCAGAGCTAACTATTTGTAGTATCGTTTCCAGAACCGATCGCGGTCCTCTGGTTTGGAGCCGAGTGGAAGGCTTAAACCAGAGGCTCAGACGATTCTGCGGAGAGCTGGGGTGCAAATTTCTCGACCTACGCTATAGGGCGGAGAAATGTAGGGTCCCCCTGAATAGGTCAGGCGTGCACTACACGCCGGAAGCTGTTACTAGGGTAGCGGAGTGCGTGTGGAGTGCAGATGGGGTTTTTTTAGGTTAGAGAATTCCCTCCCTAGGCCCGACAAGACGCCTCCTGAGACGCGTCAAGGCAGGAGTAGGCAAAATGCAACAGGGAATAACAATATTAATGTGCTAATAGTAAACTGCAGGAGCGTCTATAGAAGGTCCCAGAACTGCTCTCATTAATAAACGGTCACAACGCCCATATAGTACTAGGGATAGAAAGTTGGCTGAAACCACATGTAAACAGTAATGAAATCCTAAACTCAGATTGGAATGTATACTGCAGAGACAGTCTGGACAGTGAAGGGGGAGGCGTGTTTATAGTGATAAGAAGTGCAATAGTATCGAAAGAAATTGACGGAGATTCGAATTGTGAAATGATTTGGGTGAAGGTCACGGTTAAAGAAGGCTCAGACATGGTAACTGGATGTCTCTATAGGCCCCCGGGCTCAGCAGCTGTTGTGGCTCAGCACCTGAAGAATAATTTGGAAAATATTTCGAGTAGATTTCCCCACCATGTTATAGTTCTGAGTGGAGATTTTAATTTGCCGGATATAGTCTGGGAGACTCAAACGTTCATAACGGATGGCAGGGACAAAGAATCCAGTGAAATATTTTTAAGTTCTTTATCTGAAAACTACCTTGAGCAGTTAAACAGAGAACCGACACGTGGCGATAACATATTAGACCTTCTGGTGACAAACAGACCAGAACTATTTGAATCAGTTAATGCAGAACAGGGAATCAGCGATCATAAAGCGGTTACTGCATCGATGATTTCAGCCGTAAATAGAAATATTAAAAAAGGTAGGAAGATTTTTCTGTTTAGCAAAAGTGACAAAAAGCAGATTACAGAGTATCTGACGGCTCAAAACAAAAGTTTTGTCTCAAGTACAGATAGTGTTGAGGATCAGTGGACAAAGTTCAAAACCATCCTACAATATGCGTTAGATGAGTATGTGCCAAGCAAGATCGTAAGAGATTGGAAAGAGCCACCGTCGTACAACAACCGAGTTAGAAAACTGCTGCGGAAGGAAAGGGAACTTCACAGCAAACATAAACATAGCCAAAGCCTTGCAGACAAACAAAAATTACGCGAAGCGAAATGTAGTGTGAGGAGGGCTATGCGAGAGGCTTTCAATGAATTCGAAAGTAAAGTTCTATGTACTGACTTGGCAGAAAATCGTAAGAAATTTTGGTCCTATGTCAAAGCGGTAGGTGGATCAAAACAAAATGTCCAGACACTCTGTGACCAAAATGGTACTGAAACAGAGGATGACAGACTAAAGGCCGAAATACTAAGTGTCTTCTTCCAAAGCTGTTTCACAGAGGAAGACTGCACTGTGCTTCCTTCTCTAGATTGTCGCACAGTTGACAAAATGGTAGATATCGAAATAGACGACAGAGGGATAGAGAAACAATTAAAATCGCTCAAAAGAGGAAAGTCCGCTGGTCCTGATGGGATACCAGTTCGATTTTACACAGAGTACGCGAAGGAACTTGCCCCCCTTCTTGCAGCGGTGTACCGTAGGTCTCTAGAAGAGCGAAGCGTTCCAAAGGATTGGAAAAGGGCACAGGTCATCCCCGTTTTCAAGAAGGGACGTCGAACAGATGTGCAGAAGTACATACCTATATCTCTAAAGTCGATCAGTTGTAGAATTTTGGAACACGTATTATGGTCGAGTATAATGTCATTTCTGGAGACTAGAAATCTACTCTGTAGGAATCAGCATGGGTTTCGAAAAAGACGGTCGTGTGAAACCCAGCTGGCGCTATTCGTCCACGAGACTCAGAGGGCCTTAGACAAGGGTTCACAGGTAGATGCCGTGTTTCTTGACTTCCGCAAGGCGTTTGACACAGTTCCCCACAGTCGTTTAATGAACAAAGTAAGAGCATACGGACTATCAGATCAATTGTGTGATTGGATTGAGGAGTTCCTAGATAACAGAACGCAGCATGTCATTCTCAATGGAGAGAAGTCTTCCGAAGTAAAAGTGATTTCAGGTGTGCCGCAGAGGAGTGTCATAGGACCGTTGCTATTCACAATATACATAAATGACCTGGTGGATGACATCGGAAGTTCACTGAGGCTTTTTGCAGATGATGCTGTGGTGTATCGAGAGGTTGCAACAATGGAAAATTGTACTGAAATGCAGGAGGAACTGCAGCGAATTGACGCATGGTGCACGGAATGGAAATTGAATCTCAATGTAGACAAGTGTAATGTGATGCGAATACGTAGAAAGATAGGTCCCTTATCATTTAGCTACAAAATAGCAGGTCAGCAACTGGAAGCAGTTAATTCCATAAATTATCTGGGAGTACGCATTAGGAGTGATTTAAAATGGAATGATCATATAAAGTTGATCGTCGGTAAAGCAGATGCCAGACTGAGATTCATTGGAAGAATCCTAAGGAAATGCAATCCGACAACAAAGGAAGTAGGTTAAAGTACGCTTGTTCGCCCACTGCTTGAATACTGCTCAGCAGTGTGGGATCCGCACCATATAGGGTTGATAGAAGAGATAGAGAAGATCCACCGGAGAGCAGCGCGCTTCGTTACAGGATCATTTAGTAATCGCGAAAGCGTTACGGAGATGATAGATAAACTCCAGTGGAAGACTCTGCAGGAGAGACGCTCAGTAGCTCGGTACGGACTTTTGTTAAAGTTTCGAGAACATACCTTCACCGAAGAGTCAAGCAGTATATTGCTCCCTCCTACGTATTTCTCGCGAAGAGACCATGAGGATAAAATCAGAGAGATTAGAGCCCACACAGAAGCATACCGACAATCCTTCTTTCCACGTACATACGAGACTGGAATAGAAGGGAGAACCGATAGAGGTACTCAGGGTACCCTCCGCCACACACCGTCAGGTGGCTTGCGGAGTATTGATGTAGATGTAGATGTAGATGTTATGTTTCCGATCATTTCACGTGTCAGTCTTTTAGGGTGTGGTTAGACCATTGGATATTTCCCACTGTAACTTTTGCCTAGTCTTGCATGATATTGTGATGGAATGCAATGACTTTTTCCCATCGGCTGTGAGCGGGTGTCGGTATGCTGTACGCTATAACCTTCGGATCCTTGCATTTCTCAGTGACGTATTGGGTCGATGTCTCTCCTGCCTAATCTCGTTGCTTCGGCATGTGGTCCGAATTGTTCCGGAACGTATTTTTGTGGAATCCGGTGTCTTCGTGGTCCCGTCTGCTCTTCGTCAGTTTCGAAACGTGCCTATGGCATCGCACGTGGTCGGCTATCGCGTAATTTCTTCTCCACCTGTGACTGAAGTTGTATTTGCGTTAAATCTTTTTCGCTCCTTGTGAAACTCTTCTTCTTCCTGGTGGCGTTGTTGACTCGGAAGTTGTTACGGATTCAGAGGTTGTATGCTCTTGATCACTTCGCTGTTGTGTAGTTCGCAACAGCTCTTCTCTGAGTTTTTCGAATTGATTCTTCGTTTTCGCTTCTATTCTCACTATGCGAGTATCGCACCTCTTGAGAACGGCTTTCGTGACGCGTTTTGGCGACACACTGTCTTCAACTATTTCTCTTGCTGTGCCTGCTACTTGGCATGTAATTGAATTAACCTGTTTGGTTATCCTTGCAGTTTCACAGTGAGTCTCATCACGTAATGTTTTAATTTCGATCTGTGTGTTTCAAGCAATGTTTACGCGTCCACTTGTACCTGGTCAGTATTTGTTCTTAATTGCGTGTGAACTATTATTAAATTTACAGTCACATCTCGGGATTCTTTTGCCTAATCTTCAATGTAAAATAGTTGATCTTTGACATTTATGATTTGTTTTCTAATTTTACAGAGTTGTTTCGTTGTTTCTGCATTCTGATCAAGTATCTGTTGTTGCAGTTGTCTTGCTGTTCCCGCACTCTGTTCATTCTGCTCACATATCTGTTGTTGCAGTTTTTCTGTCTCTTGTTTGATCTCTCTGTTTTGTATCGTTATGGTGATCGTTAATTGCTGGAGAATTTCCGAGAAATTAACGGGTACTACAAACTGTTCTTCCAACGCGCTTCACTCTGCATTTACATTCTTATATCAGTCCGCAGCTGACTGCAGGGAACCATACGGTGACACATTTCGGCTGGTATTGTCTGTACTCGATTGTGAGGGAGGTTTTATTGCATATGCTACGGGTTCTACGTATTGAAGACTTTCCCCATTTAACTGCACCTCAGCATTTTGTTGGTCGCCGCTTACGGCGCCTTGTTGCGAGGTCTTTACGTCCTGCTGCACCCCTTGATCTATTTCTGGCGGCATTGTGTCGTCTGTTGTTTTGTCCCGCACGTTATCTTTCTGGGTGTCAATCTCAATTCGGTCAAGGACTAGATCTACCATTGCTAATCTCTCTGATTCCTGTCTTTGCAATTTTAATTGATGTGCCGTATTTCACGTAATCATGCGATCAGACGACCTTACTCGCTTCATAAAGTTACTACCTTCACCCTTTCACCAGGGTTCCTAGTTCCCTTGACCCAATAACAAGAGTGTATGATGGGCACTTACCAGCTGGGACAGAACCAACTTATCAACGCTGTGTCGGCCACCTGTGCCCTTGCAAGAAAAATTTAAACCTATCAATGGCGTTACAACTGTTCTATGAGGATACTGCTATGTCTCTCAGTGCACTGCACATCTCTGTCTTTCTACTGACTCCTCAGTAGCCACTAATATTTACCATTGATTGATACAACAGAATTTTTTTTAAGAGGATAATGTCCTAGTAATTACATATGGTTGACCATCTTACCATGGTATTTTACCATCCTGGCAGAGTCGCCATTATCTAACATGTGTAAGATTGGTTCTGATCTATGTTCCTACAACAGTTGTGCAAGGTCGCTCTGTCAGTGTTTTAGGAATTTGATGTTAAACCTATGACCTCCAAGATACAAAGATACCATCTCATGCATACAGAGTTCAGATGTGATGTAATCAAACAATGATCTGAATGTTGGTTACACTATACTGCCTGTAAAGGAAGCGTTGTCACTAACAGAAATTAGTGTACAGCTTCAAGCATAACTTAATGTTAGCAAAAATGGAAATTTTAAATTTTCGTTACTAAGGTTCATTTTTTCTCTAAGTATGACTCTACGACATAGCAGTGTTTACAAGATTATGTACAGGATGTTAAAGTACTGATATTGGGTGTTCACAACTGTGAAGCGAAATTCCTAACTACTGTAAGGTTCTTCAATGGTAAGATGGTTGATGACCAAGCTTGGGAGTCGATAAAAATACAAAAAAATTAAATACAGTTGGGGCCAGAGACATCAATTACACTCACATGCACAATTGAATTGGCGTTGGTAAACAAAAATCAAAAAGTAGTACACAGTTAAGGCAATTCAGTCACTTCAGGTTGTAAAACACACTACGGTGGATTATCAGATCTTTTCGTTAAATCGGGTATCTCTCGTATCTGCTTCAATTATGCCCAACAATCGTGAATAGGTTTAAATACAGGTCATGGTTGAATGTACGAAAATTAGGAGAGACGGTGAGGACCACAGTTCAGAGTGTCAATTGAATATCACAAGTTGGTGTTGGGTGAGCGCGTGTGATTACCTTGCGCCGGCTGCGGGAGTGGCAGCTGTCGGTAAGATCTGTGAACCTGACAACGTATTCTACATCTCTTGCTACTGTTAAACACAATTCCGACACTGTTCTTCGACTTCGGTGAAGCCGAGACTCCTAGTTATTCCCTAGATAAGTTAAGTGGCACGGTACATGCTATTGGGCTGGAATAGCACGTACGTCATTGCCTTCTAATCGCTCGCAAGGGTTAACTGTCGGTGTTGGCTGCGAATCTCCATACTTGGAGACTTCACAGTTTAATTCCTTACGAGTTAAGACGAGCCTGTGAACAAGTGTTCACATAATGACTCTCGCAGTCTTCTCAGCATGGCGCAAGTCCCCTTGTTTAACCACTCGACGATTTTATGCAGGCGAAGCAGTGAATTAATCTGTCTGCAGTTTGCCTATACCAAAGCTGGTGACCACGCGTTTTATTTCTGGACGATCAGAGCGTTTGTACGTGTTATAATACGTCCAACTAGAATTTTTGTAGCCCATCACATGCGTAGTTTCTTTTGCAGGGCAGAGTTTACGTTCTGCTACATAATACAAGATAAACAGCTTTATCGGCTTTTGCCGACTGCCTATAGTCTACACAGTAGCTCCGACGTCTCATTGTTTCCGATAGGAATCCCGTGGCGAGGGTTTCGGTGTACATGGAATGGGCATTGCTCTCATAAAATTCTCCTTCCCTCAGAACTGCGTCTCATAGTTGGAATTGCTTGGATGCAGTTACTAGTGTGATTGTTTGTGGTTTGTATTCATGAAATGCCGGCCTGCTTATTGGCTCTGTATATTAATAAAATTCATACAATTTAATGTAGCTATCTTGTATGACACACCGAGTTAACCAGAATTGTTTCAGGAATTCATGGAAGATGAGTTATTCGTTTGACACCTTAAAAACTATATCCTCAGTTTGCATCACAAGAACTGAGAACACCCCGCTTGTCAACAGATCTCGGCAGACCAGATGTTCACCAATCCAAATGCTAACCCAGCCCGACAGTGCTTAACTTCGGTGATCTGACGGGAACCGGTGTTATCACTGCGGCAAGGCTGCTGGCAGACAAGACTGTAAGTGTCACATTTATTGTGCTGTACCATAGTTAAAGAAGAAGATTAAAAACCGTCGTTACTGGGTAACACCAGTGTTAAAGAGCAGGCCGTTGTATGGTGGAGATAATCTCTGTAGTGAACTGCTTGTAAGTAATAGTGGACAGTTCGAAAACTTTTATCGGATGTGTTTGAGGACTTTGAACATCTGTTGAATGTGATCAAACCAGGTATAATTAAGAAGGACACAAACTGTAGATGTGCCACATCTACCAGAGACTGGCAATAACTTTGCACTTTCTTGCAACTGGGGAGTCCTTTACGAGTTTGATGTATCTGTTCAAAATATTTAAACGAAGTATATCAGAGACAGTCATTGAAGTTTGTACCGCTCTCAATGATGCCCCGAAATCCTTTATAAAGGTAAAAAATTTTTATTCTCCAATTCTTTAAAGTAAACCGTCCTTTTTCAAGGCTTTGTAGTTATGTTATTTGCACTTAGTTGTTACTCGTCTGAAGTCAAATCTGTCTTAGGTAAAAGAAGTAGAAGGAAAAATTCTGTACTCAGGCATGCTGACAGCATCAGATCAAGAACGTTCTAAGAGTATTTATTGAATGCAGTTTTGTTTTTAGTTGCAAGCTTATGTACATAAATATCAACATAGTAATAAAAGTGTCACTCAGATCATAGAAACACGTTACTGTTAATAGAATGTAGGTATCAGTCAAACGTATTTGCGGATGGCTGCAAAACGGAATATAATAGAGGTTCTTGTAGTAAAGCTGAACGAGGTAGGCGGCCCAAGATAGAGTGATGTTGCTCATTGCTGCTGCATGGTTAATTAGGGGTAGCTGTTTGATGTGAGAGGAGCAGACGTGACTGGGAGTGACTTGAGGCAGAAGTTGCGGAGTAAATCCGCAATGGAGAGAGGAGCTGTTCGGGAACAGCAATGCACTGGAGAGAAAGGATGACAGAAGAACTATATGATAGTAGATGCTGTGAATACAAATCAGTCTTCGCATCCAAGATAAAACTGCTTATCTTGTGTATTTGAACAAATCTCCTTCGGTTGTCAAATTTGCGGAGTTTCTTTTGCAGTATGCTCACCGAAAGTAGAACACTCACAAGGACGTATGTTTCCCACACTTTCCCAAACGCAGTAAGCTTTAATCAGCGTCGTATCTTCTTTCTTCTTAAGTTTACTGGCCGGGTCTTTTTTTTTTGGGGGGGGGGGGCTAGTAAACCTTTCCTTTGTCTGTCATTCTTCATTCTTCGTTAGTGGAAGCTTACTCTCATGAGAAGTGTCACTTACGTTTAATGCTTCTTCCACGACATTTAGTGCAGAATCCTATAGGCATTCTTCATAATCAGAACCCTGAAATGAAACATTAGGCTACACTGAATTAATTTTGACAGTAAATGCCAGAGCCAGAGTAGTATTTCATTATGGTACAGTACCAAGTAATTTGTTTTGGAGGTGAAATAAACAGCTATGTTTCTGGACGAACTCCTAATTCCCACTAGCGTGACAAGTACGGCTGAAGTTGTGAACAACGGTGGATGGATTCTAATCACATTTTTTTATGGAGGAAATCATGATGCCATTGACTGTTAACAATTTTTATTGTAATGCCACGACTGCAGTTTAAGCCTTAAGCCGAACTACTATGTTAATTTATGTTGCTATATCTGGCATGTACTTGTTCCAAGTGTAAAATAGTGCAGCATGCATTTCGTATACGGAACGAAAATTCAATGAAAAATGCAAAGTCATTTAAAGACAATGAAGAGTAATAACTTCTTACCTCAACAAAGGATTTCAGTGCATCACTGAAAGCTGTACGAACTTCGATGAGAATCGTTGATATACTTTGATTAGATATTCTTAACGGAGACATCACACCATAAAGGAGTCTGCAGTTGCCAGAAAGCGCCAATTTGTTGTTAGTCTCTCTTTGCTAGATATAGCACGTCTACAACTTGTGTCATACTTCACTGCGTATGGTTCGGCCACATTCAAAATGTTTGAAGTCTTCGATAACCATTCGATAAAAGCTTTCGAATTGTCCACCAAAAACCTGCAAGCAGTTCACTACAGCTGTATGGGGCTCGTTGCCCTCTATGTGGACCCGCCTCTACACAACAAACACATTTCATTTTTTTCCGTTCCTAATAAAAAATCGCCAAACACCCAGGCAATGTAGGGTTTTTCAGCTACTTTTTTAATAAATTCTTTCTAACATTTAAGATACATTTTCTCACATTATGCTTATATTTTCTTTTTATTATTGAAAAAAAAGAAACATCAAAATTCTGTGGCAAGTCTGTGAATTTGGCTGACGTAAAGCACGAGACGCTTAATTCAATTTTACAGCGGTAGAGAAACATATTTTTTTCCTCGTACCTATTAAAGATAATGTGCGAAATATACTGAGATAGTAGAAGATTTAGATAATAAATATTTTATTTATACATGTAGTTGGATTTGAGTTTTCGGAAAGGCACTCTCTCTGATCAACTGTTTTTGATGGAACAAAAATGTTCCATAGTGAAGTATAATCGAAGATTTGGGTTCTTGTATGAAGTATGATCCTAGACAATTGTCTGTTACTTTCCCTTCAAACTTAAAAATTGAATCATTAAGTCAATGAAAGTCTTAGAAAGAGTATAGAACAGGATCGTGTAAGGAATCAGAAACACACAGCAGCACGTTGTACAAATGCTAGTCTTACTGCATACAAAAATCACAAGAATTTTCAACATCGTGAGATGTTTCACGTAGTAGTAAAAAAAGATTACAATTTCACTGCTTTCCCAGTTTAATACATGCCTTCATACAGGACAATTCTACCTTCATAGAAGCAAGAGGAGGGACGAGGGATTAATGAGGGCATTTACATGCAAGGCGATGGCAAGAGCTGTACACCGCTGTAGCAACAGCTTTTAAGAGGCACGTGACGTCGACGAACCTCGCTGCTCAACTTCTTCGCTGGCAACGGAAGATTGTTAATGACGTGGTAAACTATCTTTCCACGTAACCCCCTCGTGTAAAACATACTTTGTCCAACGTTTCGTCAATGAATAGATTCCATACAATGGTGAAGAAATGGAAATTCCTAACAACTACACAATAAAGCTAAATATGGTTGTTTGAACCTTCCAGTTTCCTTTCATGTGAAAACAGACGGATTTAGGAAGATGAATATCAAAGGAATATCGCTGATAGCTCAACCAATCGTACACGAAATCCATCTTTTTCATCCCCAACACACTGTCGGCAGCTGCGTTTTCCTTTCTTTTTTATAATTTTGTAATCAGCGCAACCATGCTTTAAATAATCCGGTTCTTCCTCAAAGCATACGCACTCGCCACTCTGTGTTTTACCCTTTTAGTGCAATTCCTTTTCCGTTCCAGGAAGAGCCGCAAGTGCATTGCTGAAAATATGACTTTCTTTCTGGGGAAAAGAATGTCATAAAATTTCGGACACAATCACATTGCATGACGGTGATCATAGCCACCTTCCTCTATACATAGGCCTTCTTTTGATACTACAATAGGGAAAGAAAACATAAAAGTTCAACTTCAGTTCTGAAAATCTACAAAACCTTCTCCACAGCTATTTATAAAAACCTAAAGCAAAACTCAAGGGCCCATTAGACTTCAACCAAATGTTTTACTTTACTTACAGAAGTTTCAAAATATTGTAGACTTCAATAGAGGTATTTTTCTTTTCTTTTTACAATATAGAATCTAAAGATGGCCAATATATAGCGCAAACCGGCAATTATTATCACCTGATGCTACTGTTTCTAAAATGAAAATGCCTGCACAACTACATTTCAGACAGATGAATTTGGCATCATCTTTTCTCGTATCATGCAACGAGTTTCCGCTAATTATATTGATTGCTGTTCCTTGTCTGACCTCGAACGTTTAACCCAAGCACATCCATAGCAATAAATCAACCTGAGAAATGAGTTACAGTTCTTTTGTTTGCATTTGTTTTTGTTTAGCATTCGACAATTCGACAAATGACGGCACCACATTGTCAAAAACTTGCTCATAAATTGAACTCTCTCTGTAATCCCAGTGCTGTCAGTTTTCTCGTTAAACCCCATCACTCAAAATCATATTGTGCATTTACTGATGTATCTGTCCGTGGCGCAGTTTTCGTATGTCCTTCGCCTGTATTCTTTTCCAGACAGGTACGGCTTCCATTTAGCCATCCGTTTCTTAAAATTATGAATGAAAGGGAGGACCCTGCGAACTTTCACAGAAGCGGCATGAATTTCGCTTGCCTGTAAATTGTTCAAAATAATTCATTTTAATGACGAATTACTCCAGGTTATCCGCTGTACGGAAACGCACACAACACCATCAGCGCAAAAAGCTGTGCAAGCAAAACTACTCCGAAGATACTTGACTATCATTACTAGAAAACCATCCCATCTCTGTCAGCCCAAGGCAGATGGGAGCAAACGAACGAAAGCATAAATAAACATGTTATTCAACACCACACCTCAGTGTAAATGTGTGGCAGTAGTCCGTGTCTTTTTCTTCCAACGTATTAACTCTTAGTAGAGAACGATTTTCGTCGAGTGATGCTGTTTTGAGTAACGCATACTAAAGTCAAGAAATGTTTGTGATTCAGAATCATAATCAGGGAACAATATCTTGTATAATGAAAATTTGATGGTTTGATGGCAAAATCACTCTTGTTGTTCATCCTAGAACACTGCTCATGTGTGTGGTACCCGTTCCAGATACAAGTAACAGGGGTATTGAACGTATACGGGGAATGGCAGCACAAATGGTCACGGGTGGATAAGTGTTGAGATGTTGAAAGAACTGAGCTGGCAGTTAGAAAGAAAGTAGCTCGAGAAAGTCTACTAAGAAAGTTTCAAAAATCCGCTTAAAATGATGACTCTGAATTTACTATATCCCCTATACATCGCTCCCTCGCAATCGCGAGGGCATGATTAGATTAAGTACAGCGCACACAGAGGATTTAAACAATCATTTTTTCACGCTGCATACGTGAATGGAACGGAGAATCCCTAATGACTAGTACGAATTAGCACGTATTCTCTGCCACGCACTTCGCAGTGGTTCGCATAGATGTAAATGTATGTGTAGAAATTCAGTAGTATTGAACCACTGAACAGCGAAGTCAGTTTGGCATCGTCAGCAGTACACAAACAGAAAATTGTGTTAGCAAAGCTAGCGATGGGTAAACTGAAGCAGACAGTAGCAGGAAAATTGTCTAATATCTGTAACCCTTACATAAAACAATATGAATTTTGAAGTGAGCAGCTAACGGAGAAAACTGCATTGTTTTCGGAAAGTCATTGCTCAGTGTTCGGCTGTATACTGAGGAGCCAAAACATTACGACCAACAGTGTAATAGCATGCTAATTAACCTTTTACAGTAAGCAACAATTATTTACACTTAGAAGTAAGCAGACAGTGTTGTACGCTCACCATTCTTGTTTTTACTGGACTTATTACTAGGGCCCGGATTTTAATGAAAAATCATATCTTTTTCCTTAACTTAAAGGTCAATTTTACAACATTTTATGCAGGAAACCAGATATGTATTTTTGTCTTACAAATAAAGTCAGGAATGGAAAATGCTCCTGTCATAGCACAAAGAGAGCGAACATGTCCTGGGTAGAGATAGGGATTTAGGAAACTAGCTTTTCGACTTACCTGGCAGCTCCAAACATTCAAATCAAAACATCTTTATATATTCGCGCCTTTTTATTTGTTAGTATTAGAAGCTATGTGATGTAACTTAATGCATCGTGTCAAGTAAAGTAGCACAATGCATAACGTCAAATAGTAACATGACACATGCCACCGTGCCATTCAACATAACATTTGTTATGTTGTGCAATATGACACAACATGTCATTAAAGTTTAGTACGCATGCATCCTCAGTATGGATACTTTGTGTTACAGATGCGCCTGCACTCTCGGATACTTTCTACTGTGGCTGTAATCCCTCTCTAGACACACTGAAACTGGTGTCTGTTTGTCCTTACACCCCTCACCATGCCCCCATGCCGAAATCCAAATATTGTTTTAGCGTCTCTCCCCATCTGGAACAAAAGGACCCCCAGAAATGTTATGTTTTCAGCCATATGGTACTATATATTGCTTACTATTACTGGCAAAACTTCTGTATTCTTGATACATGATGCAGTTGTGCCGACACATTGCAACTAAGAGCACGCACTGCTCTGGGGAAATAGGCTAAAAAAATTAAAAAAAGAGCACATCTAGAATATGTCAAGAGGTTTCAATTTAAATGTCTTTTGTAGCTCCCACATAAGTCGAAATGCTAGATCTCTTCTTTTGCATCCCTATCTCTGCCCAGTGTTTTTCGCCTTTTTCCGTGCTATGACAGGGGCTATTTTCATTCTGGTTCCCAACTTTACTGTA
Organism: Schistocerca gregaria; assembly: GCF_023897955.1. NCBI lineage: Eukaryota > Metazoa > Arthropoda > Insecta > Orthoptera > Acrididae > Schistocerca > Schistocerca gregaria. The sequence goes on along the minus strand of NC_064922.1, from coordinate 700,026,498 downwards.
ACTCGACATTAGAGCCTCATAGCTTGGCAACTGACGTAGAGTTTATTTAAATGTATTCGCAGTTGCGAATATGAGCAACTATAAGCTGTAGAGTGGAGTGACGACAGTAAAAAATTTTGCCGGACTGAACTCGAAGCCGGATTTACCACTTATGGACAGCGGTCGTCGTAACATTTCGCTACCTGTCCACGACTTACAGCCACACGCAAACTCCCTCATGTCATCAACCATGTGTTCCCCACCTGTACTCGTACATCCATTACGTACATTAAAGTATAGGCGAGACATTTTACTTGAAACTCGGTTGCCCAGTAGCGGTGAATAAATACGATATGGCAGTGCCTGTATTATTCGGACCACGTTGCGAAGTTCCTATGTACACGCGTGCATGTCCAAAGGAATAGGCACTCCAGCGAGTAGGGTCATTATAAAATACATTAAATTTATTTGCAGTTGCGAACATGGAGAACCATCAGCTGTAGAACGGGATGACGACAGTGAAAATTTGTGCCTGACTGGGACTCGAACCCCAACTTCTTGATGATGGTCAGCAGTCACCTTAACATTTGGCAACCCGCTCACGACTCACAACCAGGTGCATACTTCCGTATGTTGTCTACATGTGCAAAGTAAGCGGAAAGCATATGTCCACATGCCATGAATGCATACAAATGACAGTACGCCGAACACGCTTGAGGAACTGTCGACCATACTTTCAGCTTACCTGAGGATCCGCTAAGTGTGTCATTTATTCATAGACAAGGAATGTTCGGTAGCTTCTATATTGCAGATTTGGTGTTATGATTCATATCGTTCAACCCGATGATGTGGCTTCTGGACCACGAAATCGGTCGCTATATAAGCTACACTCCTGGAAATTGAAACAAGAACACCGTGAATTCATTGTCCCAGGAAGGGGAAACTTTATTGACACATTCCTGGGGTCAAATACATCACATGATCACACTGACAGAACCACAGACCCATAGACACAGGCAACAGAGCATGCACAATGTCGGCACTAGTACAGTGTATATCCACCTTTTGCAGCAACGCAGGCTGCTATTCTCCCATGGAGACGATCGTAGAGATGCTGGATGTAGTCCTGTGGAACGGCTTGCCATGCCATTTCCACCTGGCGATTAGTTGGACCAGCGTTCGTGATGGACGTGCAGACCACGTGAGACGACGCTTCATCCAGTCCCAAACATGCTCAATGGGGGACAGATCCGGAGATCTTGTGGGCCAGGGTAGTTGACTTACACCTTCTAGAGCACGTTGGGTGGCACGGGATACATGCGGACGTGCATTGTCCTGTTGGAACAGCAAGTTCCCTTGCCGGTCTAGGAATGGTAGAACGATGGGTTCGATGACGGTTTGGATGTACCGTGCACTATTCAGTGTCCCCTCGACGATCACCAGAGGTGTACGGCCGGTGTAGGAGATCGCTCCCCACACCATGATGCCGGGTGTTGGCCCTGTGTGCCTCGGTCATATGCAGTCCTGATTGTGGCGCTCACCTGCACGGCGCCAAACACGCATAGGACCATCATTGGCACCAAGGCAGAAGCGACTCTCATCGCTGAAGACGACACGTCTCCATTCGTCCCTCCATTCACGCCTGTCGCGACACCACTGGAGGCGGGCTGCACGATGTTGGGGCGTGAGCGGAAGACGGTCTAACGGTGTGCGGGACCGTAGCCCAGCTTCATGGAGACGGTTGCGAATGGTCCTCGCCGATACCCCAGGAGCAACAGCGTCCCTAATTTGCTGGGAAGTGGCGGTGCGGTCCCCTACGGCACTGCGTAGGATCCTACGGTCTTGGCGTGCATCCGTGCGTCGCCGCGGTCCGGTCCCAGGTCGACGGGCACGTGCACCTTCCGCCGACCACTGGCTACAACATCGACGTACTGTGGAGACCTCACGCCCCACGTGTTAAGCAATTCGGCGGTACGTCCACCCGGCCTCCCGCATGCCCACTATACGCACTCGCTCAAAGTCCGTCAACTGCACATACGGTTCACGTCCACGCTGTCGCGGCATGCTACCAGTGTTAAAGACTGCGATGGAGCTCCGTATGCCACGGCAAACTGGCTCACACTGACGGCGGCGGTGCACAAATGCTGCGCAGCTAGCGCCATTCGACGGCCAACACCGCGGTTCCTGGTGTGTCCGCTGTGCCGTGCGTGTGATCATTGCTTGTACAGACCTCTCGCAGTGTCCGGAGCAAGTATGGTGGGTCTGACACATCGGTGTATATGTGTACTTTTTGCCATTTCCAGGAGTGTATTTACAAGAACAGCCAAGCGCTTATTATTCAAGTTGTCTACCTATGGCTGAGTTTTACCTCATACATGATAGTGTGTAACAATATTTAAATGTTACTCTATCCATTTTGGATATTATGATCTCCGTGGCCGTTAATGATAGTTGGAGGATGACACAACCAGCCCCAAATACTTTTCAAATGTTTTATTTCAATGGCATAACTCGTTTCAATCTATCATGTACATCCTCTGACAGCTTATGTTTTCAATTAAGTCGTTGGTTCGGTCAGCTGCATGTCGTCTGCTCCTGCGATACACGAGAATATTTGAATATTTAATGCCGCTTCATAACTTGTTTCATTAATAAAAACGTGTTAAATGGCTCATATTTATTTAGATGTGATGTGGTATAGTTAGATTAACTTATATAATTTCCATTAGATGGCTACTTGTTTTATTGTGGTCCATATGCTTTTCCAGGACTAAATATATTTTGTGAAACAGCAACACGTACACATACTGTAAATAAATCACTGGAACACACTTCATAACATTTCGAAAATCAGTGTTAAGTGTAACATCTTTGCTGTACACTTAATGTTTTTTTTTTTGCAATGCAAAATATAATTTATTTACTGTTGAGCAAAAGGATCTAAACACCAAAGATAATTTGCAATTTGTACAAAATGCAGCATATCAATTACAGGAAAATGCTTGTACTCTAAGAGTGAACATATTATTGAAAGATTAGAGGACAAATTTTTGTCATCCTTTTCTTCTGTACAGAGTATATACAAATATCAGTGGAAATTTTATCAAAATATTATGAAGCCAACTGACTGCATACTATAATTTGATATATATATATATATATATATATATATATATATATATATATATATATATATACACATTCCTGGAAATTGAAATAAGAACACCGTGAATTCATTGTCCCAGGAAGGGGAAACCTTACTGACACATTCCTGGGGTCAGATACATCACATGATCACACTGACAGAACCACAGACCCATAGACACAGGCAACAGAGCATGCACAATGTCGGCACTAGTACAGTGTATATCCACCTTTTGCAGCAACGCAGGCTGCTATTCTCCCATGGAGACGATCGTAGAGATGCTGGATGTAGTCCTGTGGAACGGCTTGCCGTGCAATTTCCACCTGGCGCCTCAGTTGGACCAGCGTTCGTGCTGGACGTAAAGACCGCGTGAGACGACGCTTCATCCAGTCCCAAACGAGCTCAATGGAGGACAGATCTGGCGATCTTGCTGGCCAGGGTAGTTGACTTACACCTTCTAGAGCACGTTGGGTGGCACGGGATACATGCGGACGTGCATTGTCCTGTTGGAACAGCAAGTTCCCTTGCCGGTCTAGGAATGGTAGAACGATGGGTTCGATGACGGTTTGAATGTACTGTGCACTATTCAGTGTCCCCTCGACGATCACCAGAGGTGTAGGGCCAGTGTAGGAGATCGCTCCCCACACCATCATGCCGGGTGTTGGCCCTGTGTGCCTCGGTCGTATGCAGTCCTGATTGTGACGCTCACCTGCACGACGCCAAACACGCATAGGACCATCATTGGCACCAAGGCAGAAGCGACTCTCATCGCTGAAGACGACACATGTCCATTCGTCCCTCCATTCACGCCTGTCGCGACACCACCGGAGGCGGGCTGCACGATGTTGGGGCGTGAGCGGAAGACGGATTAACGGTGTGCGGGACCGTAGCCCAGCTTCATGGAGACGGTTGCGAATGGTCCTCGCCGATACCCCAGGAGCAACAGTGTCCCTAATTTGCTGGGAAGTGGCGGTGCGGTCCCCTACGGCACTGCGTAGGATCCTACGGTCTTGGCGTGCATCCATGCGTCACTGCGGTCCGGTCCCAGGTCGACGGGCACGTGCACCTTCCGCCGACCACTGGCGACAACATCGGTGTACTGTGGAGACCTCACGTCCCACGTGTTGAGCAATTTGGCGGTACGTCCACCCGGCCTCCCGCATGCCCAGTATACGCCCTCGCTCAAAGTCCGTCAACTGCGCATACGGTTCACGTCCCGCCGTCGCGGCATGCTACCAGTGTTAAAGACTGCGATGGAGCTCCGTATGCCACGGCAAACTGGCTGACACTGACGGCGGCGGTGCACAAATGCTGCGCAGCTAGCGCCATTCGACGGCCAACACCGCAGTTTCTGGTGTGTCCGCTGTGCCGTGTGTGTGATCATTGCTTGTACAGCCCTCTCGCAGTGTCCGGAGCAAGTATGGTGGTTCTGACACACCAGTGTAAATGTGTTCTTTTTTCCATTTCCAGGAGTATATATATATATATATATATATATATATATATATATATATATATATATATATAAACACATTTACACACACACAGAACTTTTGATGATAACAAAGTTTGCAAGTTAGTTGATGGAAATACAGAATTAAAAAGGTGATGGTAAGCAATTAGAGCAACACATTCATTCATCATAATAGTTTGTAGTTATACAATGACATACTGACATCTTAAGTAGTTTTTTAATATAAATATTTGTAACTTTGTATTGTTTTAGGAACTGATAAGAATTTAAAGAGTTATTAATCTACTCTGAATTTCTTAAATTTGAGGTCTGCTCCCCTGGTTCTTTATCAGTTGTATGATGTTATGTGTTACATATTCCTGCAGAAATTTCAGGCTGTTAGGCTTCGATGTGATGTTTAATTTCTGTGACCAGCCCAAGTAAGTTGTTTAGAAATTTCCTACTGGCTATTTCGAGCTGCTTGTTTAGAATGTATACCATTAGCAAAGGCAAGAAAATAGATTTCTTAGAGGAACAAAAAGTATATGTTCACACCCTCACTACACACCAATGCATTTCAAATATGAAACTAGGACTAGCTTATAAACCATTTCTAAATAATTTCTTTGAGCTCCTGAGATCCCTTCAAATCTCTTCAAGAATATATATAATACACACACACATATTCTAAGGTGTCAGGCAAATCCAACGCCTTCAATGAAAACCCTGACATAATAAGCAAATCTAGTAGTATGTCACATAGCTCTGAATAAATCGTGACATTAAATCAACCAGAGTAATATGAGTAACGAGTGAGCAAATGGAATACCACAGACTAACACAAGAATGCCTAAATGCATGTCGTACGTTCCCACCGAGAGACCGACACAGTTCCGAGGGGAGAAACCAGGACAGAAGCCGAGAGCAGAACCGTGTTAAGCTAGAAGGCCCTACGATAAGGGACGAACTGGACACCCACGTCGCTAGCCTACCTCTAAGACTACACCACACGAACGTTTTAGCGGGAGACATTTTCGCGTCTCTGTTACGTCAAGGACCACCCCCCAGCCCATGTTAAAAGCTAAAGCCCTCCAGAAAAACAATATAGATCTTCCTATAACACAAAAAGGGCCACTACCACCCACAAGTTTTAGCGTGAGACTTTTTCACGTCTCAGGTACGTCAAGGACCACCACCAGCCCATGTTAAAAGATAGAGCCCTCCAGAAGAACAGTATAGATCTTACGATAATGCTAAAAGGACCACACCAGCTGCAGGTTTTAGCGTGAGACTTTTTAGCGTCTCTGTTACGTTGCAAACTTTAAAAACATTGCCCCACCACCAAAAGTATAACGTCTCTCATTGGATAGACAGAATCTTTGTAGGCAGAGCTTAAGGTTAACATTGAGACCCTGATTGGTCAGATGGAAACACAGCCAGATAGTTTTTTTAAACCAACTTCGGTAAATTGTAGTAAGGAGAAGTTAGGAGAGTTAGTTCCGAGATGGCGAGGTGAGTGGAGCTGTGCTGCCCGCCGCTGCCCTGAAGATGCCTAAAAACCGACAAGTTAATGAACGCAAGCGATGCCGCATTTTTGAGCGCGTAAAGCTTCACTCAGAACTGCAGAAGTCTCATCTGTTACACCCTCTTTCTGCGTAATACTACTGTCGATCATTAATTAAAACTCATGGTGTTCACATTTGCCACTTGAAGAACAGATCTGAAACGCGATGATTTTTCTTTTATATAGTTATTGAGAAGCCACATCAGCCACTGTAATTTACGACAAGTTAAATAAGTAATTAAAGATAATTGAGGGTCACTGTAGACCATTTTGATAGTTTTCTCTTTTGTGAAACTTAAATTAAACCTAGATTATAGATGTGATATGGTGTAGGTCATCCTTCGATCGATTGTAGAACTTGGAAACCCATTCAGAGAATATTCGTTCACATTTTTGTTGAACGCAGTTGGTTTTTACCATCCTGTATTAAAACATTTCCTTTTATCAATAGTGCAATTTATAAACGATGTTATGTGAGTAGAATAAAACTTCCAATGGTAAATTTAACTGCTTTTTCGACGTTATTTTACCAGCTAACTAAAAATAGGAAAGCCTTGAACCCTTTCCACTAAATTTAGTTAGTATTAAGATTCTTTTACAGGGAGTGAAGTGGAGCTGACGCTGAGATCATTTAGTAATTTGGTTATATCATCGCTAGTCTCGCTGAACTCTTCTGAATTATACATGTCATGTGTGGTCTGGCGTCTCCTTACCAGCAACAGGTCCGAGGTTCAAACTAGTTAATTCCCTAAAAAAACACGCTCAGAGCGTCGTTGCGCGAAAGTGGGAGGGAGACACGATATAGAACAAACAGACACCACCATGAATGGTTAGAAAATGGCGGCCCTGCTAGGATGGTAAAATACCATGATTGAAGGTCGACAACATGCCTAAGTAGATCAGAAAAATATCTTGTTTAAAATTTTGGTAAAAAAAATTCTAACGTAATACATAGTCAAAGACAGTAGCTGCAGCGATAGATAGTAAAAATATTCAAGAAAAAGTGAGAATTCTATCAGTGACAATAGCATAATTAAGTTATGAGTTTTGAAAATTGTTAGAATTAAGTTTTCTCTCCAATGCAAGCGCACAGGTGGCGGATACATCGTTGACATGTTGGCTCTGACCCAACAAGTAAGTGAATGGATTGTCAGTCTTGGTAGTGTCAAGTCGTGTGAACAAAAAGTTTATGAAACGTGTGAGATCGTATGAGCGCATGTTGACGCGAAGTAGGGCACTTGAATTGCTCTTAAAACAGAAAATTAGGGAATCGGAGAGATTAGCAATGGCAAATGGAGACCTTGACCGAATTGAGGTAGAGACCCAGCATCAAAATCGACAGAGAATAGAGGACAGTACAACAGACGATGCAGTATCGCGAGAAATAGGACAGATAACGCACCATAACGAGGATAATGTACGGCAAGGCACAGAAAACCTAGGTCAGCATACGACAGAGGAACAGGAAAGTAGAGAGACAGGCGATGAGGATTCTAACTTGCGTCTTGAATACGTAGAACCCATAGTACAAGTAATCAGAGCCCCCTCACCACAGAGTACAAGGAATGCCAGCAGAAACGTGTCACAGCACAGTTCAATGGAATCGGTTGCGAACCAGCACTTGGGCGAAAACACAGAGCGTAGGACGTCGGAAGAAAAGGCAATAGGAACCACTAATCTGGCAGAATTATTACAACAAATTATGGAAACCATGACAAGGCAAAATAAAGAAATTGCGAACCAAATTAAAATTCAGAATGCGGAAACCACCAGACAAATGCGTGAGACTAAAGAACAAAACAAAAAAATTCAGTTACACCTAAGTCATATTGAATACGAGGCAAAAGAATCTCGAGAAGTAATAGGAAACTTAATAACAGGTCACAATCAATTGAGAACAGTCATTGACAAGGTACAAGTGGACGTACAAACATTGCGTAATGACATTCAGGACGAGATCAAAACATTACGTAATAACACCCAGGCAGAAGTCAAGAAACTAAAGAAACAGATAAACGTAATTACTAGACAAGCAGCAGGTACAGCGCATGAAATTGTTGAAAACAGTGTGTTACACAAACGTATCACAAAAGCAGCGCCGAAAAGATATGATAACGGCATAGTCAAAATAGAAGCGCAAACGAAGCGACAATTTCAGAAATTGCGAACAGAGTTGTTGCAAACCATTGGAGAAACAAGAAATTAACGAAGATACACTCCTGTAAATTGAAATAAGAACACCGTGAATTCATTGCCCCAGGAAGGGGAAACTTTATTGACACATTCCTGGGGTCAGATATATCACATGATCACACTGACAGAACCACAGGCACATAGACACAGGCAACAGAGCATGCACAATGTCGGCACTAGTACAGTGTATATCCACCTTTCACAGCAATGCAGGCTGCTATTCTCCCATGGAGACGATCATAGAGATGCTGGATGTAGTCCTGTGGAACGGCTTGCCATGCCATTTCCACTTGGCGCCTCAGTTGGACCAGCGTTCGTGCTGGACGTGCAAACCGCGTGAGACGACGCTTCCAGTCCCAAACTTGCTCAATGGGGGACAGATCCGGAGATCTTGCTGGCCAGGGTAGTTGACTTACACCTTCTTGAGCACGTTGGGTGGCACGGGATACATGCAGACGTGCATTGTCCTGTTGGAACAGCAAGTTCCCTTTCCGGTCTAGGAATGGTAGAACGATGGGTTCGATGACGGTTTGGATGTACCGTGCACTATTCAGTGTCCCCTCGACGATCACCAGAGGTGTAGGGCCAGTGTAGGAGATCGCTCCCCACACCATCATGCCGGGTGTTGGCCCTGTGTGCCTCGGTCGTATGCAGTCCTGATTGTGACGCTCACCTGCACGGCGCCAAACACGCATACGACCATCATTGGCACCAAGGCAGAAGCGACTCTCATCGCTGAAGACGACACGTCTCCATTCGTCCCTCCATTCACGCCTGTCGCGACACCACTGGAGGCGGGCTGCACGATGTTGGGGCGTGAGCGGAAGACGGCCTAACGGTGTGCGGGACCGTAGCCCAGCTTCATGGAGACGGTTGCGAATGGTCCTCGCCGATACCCCAGGAGCAACAGTGTCCCTAATTTGCTGAGAAGTGGCGGTGCGGTCCCCTACGGCACTGCGTAGGATCCTACAGTCTTGGCGTGCATCCGTGCGTCGCTGCGGTCTGGTCCCAGGTCGACGGGCACGTGCACCTTCCGCCGACCACTGGCGACAACATCGATGTACTGTGGAGACCTCACGCCCCACGTGTTGAGCAATTCGGCGGTACGTCCACCCGGCCTCCCGCATGCTCACTATACGCCCTCGCTCAAAGTCCGTCAACTGCACATACGGTTCACGTCCACGCTGTCGCGGCATGCTACCAGTGTTAAAGACTGCGATGGAGCTCCGTATGCCACGGCAAACTGGCTGACACTGACGGCGGCGGTGCACAAATGCTGCGCAGCTAGCGCCATTCGACGGCCAACACCGCGGTTCATGGTTTGTCCGCTGTGCTGTGCGTGTGATCATTGCTTGTACAGCCCTCTCGGAGTGTCCGGAGCAAGTATGGTGGGTCTCACACACCGGTGTCAATGTGTTCCATTTCCAGGAGTGTATTACGCATTTGCGATTCCAATAACAGGCGGAAAGTAACATACGTGAAATCAGACAGCCTGCACCGCGGGTACGCGAAAGTTACAATGGACAATATCCAATGGATCTACCACAACAGGAAAGAACGAAGAGAGAAATGATCAGACACAAAAGTGGCGAAGAATCGCAAATTTCATATGGAACTATGACGAAGTACGACAACGATCATTTCCTCACAGTCAGAAAATTTCAACACTTTCGAGAAGGACACTCATTACATCCACGAACTTTTATTGATCAATTCCAAGTAGGATTACCAGAACACTGGACCCTAGCACACAGATTAGACTTTATATGTGCACACATGTCAGGAACAGTCGCAGAAACCATGCAGAATGTTGCAGCGACATGCCGATAGTATAAAGATTTCAGAGAGAAGTTTCTCTCACGATATTAGTCCAGCGAAGCACAGAACAGAGTGAAGTACGAATTATTACAGAACCCATATTTTGAAAATTCAGGAGAGAAGAGGCCCATGAAATTTTTCGAAGTAATGGCAAACAAAAATCAATGCTTAGATGTACCATACAGTGACGGAGAGTTGATTAAATTATGCGCGATGAAGCTACCATTGAAATACCAGCAATCATTAGTAGGTCGCGGAGGCAATGACGTCGAAGCATTTAAAGGTACTCTAAGGGAACAAGAGTTCATATTTTCGGAAGATGACGCAAGAGAAAGATGAAGCGCACGTGAAAATGAAAGCAAAAATCAGTGGAATCCACAAGACACAGTACGAAGAAACAATAATTACGAACCACGTGATAACTTCGTACCAAGAAACGACAATAGATTTCAACAAAGAACCGGTTATGGATTTAGAAGAGAATAATGCAATAACTATAATTCACCCAGGAACGGCAACAACTATTACACAGGGAATAACGACAACCGGAACGGGTACTGCAGAACCAATAGACCGACAAATTATCAACAAAGAAACCACTATCAACAAGCTGAACAAGAAAAGCGAATACAGATAGAAGAGGTTTAGGTAAGACCACCAAAACCCGATAAACGTTTCAATTGACAGCTACGTGCCCATGCCAAAGAGAATGACGCACCAACCCAGGACAATTGCAGCACCTTGAACAGAGAAGTCAAAAACTTGTCACGAGAAGAGAAGAAGGAAGAAACAAATCCGCAGGGACCAGATGAAAACGAAGACAAGAAAATAACAATATCGTGTTGGGACGAAATTAATTGGGAGAATACTGACGAGGAAGATGAATTACCAGAGCATGTACAACGAATGTAGGAGGAAAGGATGAAGTAATGAGTATTGCAGAGCTATTTGAGATGGAAACCAGGGAAAGCGAATTCAATGAGGATAATGCACAGTCGACAGAAGTTGAAAATAAGTTACGCGTGGGCACACAACCCAACGTATATAACGAAAGGAGTTATGAAGCGATAATTAGAGCATTTAGATGCGATTACGAGGAAGCAGCGACGAAGAAGGTGCAGATAGACGAGGATGAGGAAAAAGTAGAGGATGTAGAAGAAAGCGTAAATGAAGGAAGAAATAGAGAAGAGGAAATAAAAGAGAGAGAAGTAGCAGTCGAAGATTATCCTACAGGAAGTTCGAATTCACAAGGGAAATTCCTAAAAAGACTCATGCATGATTCAGTGGAGGATTCGTTGATGCAAGAGGAAGAAGAACAGAACCAACACTTTCAAATTCATGCAATTGTGAAGGACATGGTAAAGCATATCCCAGTCAATATTGTAATTGATAGCGGAAGTGAACTGACTGTGATCTCAGAAAATTTATTCATGCAGTGTAATGCCAATGAGGAATTGCCAGTTCTGAAAACACGTAAGGTTAAAGTAAGAGGTCCTATTAGAAACAATGCTGCTGAAGTTACGAGACAAACAAGGTTAACTCTTTCGTGCCAAGGTCAAAAGATCGAAGCCAACTTCGTGATTATACTTAAAGTAAATGTAGATTTGATTATAGGTGCAGATTCTTTAAATGAGAGACGAGCGATAATAGATATGGGGAAAGGTAGCGTAACATTCAGGAATGTCACACTTCTCTTTGAGCAAAAGCTAAAATTAGAAGAGATACCAGTTATAAACAAACAATTAAGAATGACGCGAGATAAAGAGGATGAAGAATTAGAATGGTATGCACAAAAGAAGGAATCGCCTCAACTCACGTTAGAAGTCCATAAAGAAATCGACGAAAAATTACAAGAAGTTCAAGGTATTTCGGAACACAGTAAAAGAGAATTAGAGGGTATTTTACGAGATAAAGTATAGGTATTTTTACCTAAAGCTGGCAGTATTAAACACTTTCAGTACAAGTTTGAAGATTAATTTTATTACTGGTAAATAATCAGCACAATATTTCAAGATTATGTTGCAGATGAGATCGTCAGGAGAAAGAAGAATGAAGAGAGAGGAAGGTGGGAAAAAGAAAGTAGTTTCAATAATAACACCAATAATAACCAACAATAGATTAAGGTGAAGGGATAAAGCGTAGATAGTCTAATAGCATGAAATACTAAAATGCTATACACCACGACACTACACAAAAATAAAAAACCAATTTGAGGATTCTTGAGTAGACGTTAAGACTCCAAATATCTTAGAATTGTAACATGGAAATGCCGCCGAAATTTGTAAAGCTTTTTAAGAAGGCGCAAAACAGTGTACGTACTAGACATATGTTAGATGATTATAAGTAAATCTTTTGTAAGAACCATTGTAAAAACTCCAGCAAGGAAGAGATGCAACGACCCACAAGTTGCAACGCGAGATGTATCAAGAAAGAAAAGGACGTAGTTAGCAAGACACGATTCCTACATAGCAGGAGCGTCAAGAGAAGGAAAAGGACAGCGAAACTAACAGAAGGCCTTTGTAGCGAAAGTGGGCAATAAATTTGCCCGCTAGGTGGAACCTTGCTGGGATGGAACAGGGAGCCACACAGTGACAGCTGTGCAGAGGCGCCACGGGACGCCATAAGAGACCCGGGACGCCAGAAGAGACCAGTGGAGGGACACCAGATTTTCACGGCTCGTAAACCCCGGGGCGCCCCCGACACAGTGGAGCAGGCAAAAAACGGCGCGACGAGAAGACCGCTTGGGCAAGCCACCGCTGGCAAAAAAATATGTGTAAAAGTCACATTACTGCTATTAAACAGCACACTGATGCACAAAACTGAATAAAAGTTCCACAAAGTAAAAATGACACACCCAAACTATTTATCAAACTGTTACTAGGAGGAGAACTTCAAAGCGACTAGTTATCAATAAATATTTCCATATCCTGCCCAGAGAAGAACCAAGAAGCAAGTAAAAAGCAGAGAAAAAGCAGGAAGAACAGAAGTTGAAGATTCGCAAGATTGAGACCAAGAAAGAAGATGGGTGAAGAATAAACGACATACCTTCCCAAATCCCTACCCTACTGTAAACTAGTCGTCTGCGAGGTATTACAATGAAAAACGACCGCTTTCAGTCACACATAACGATGACTTTCACGCATACCAAGCCAGTAAACCACGAGATTCTGCACTCACAGCACCATTCCATTATGGGACCTCCACAACAGCAACACACACTTGCAAAGCCAACAAGGAACGATGAACGAAGCTGTACATCAAATACTTGCCCACATCCATCCCGCTCAAGCCCATCACCTTCATGCAAAAACATTCGCCAACCCCATGCTTAAACATTCATAGGATTGTGTGAATGTGTGAAATCAAATTATGTGATGTAGGAATTGTGCAAAAAAAACGTGTGAAAAACTAAATACGTTGAGCCCACCAGACAGCTAATAAACTACAAAATAACAGTCATTGACTAAGGACTTAAGTAAAAATTAGACTATCGATAAAAGCAAGTCATTAGTTCTGAAATGGACAGTATATAAAGAAACAATATGCCACTTATTTTCTCCTCATGAAAATAAAAGAATAACTATATTTGACTTATTTTCTCCTTATAAAAACAAAGAATAAAAAATTATATTGTTGGATGTTTTCCTTTTTTTAACATTTGTACCAATTTTTAGGATAATATCTGAAACTTGGGTATGTATATTTCTTTGTCAAAGCAATACTTGGAAATAATTCTTATTTGTTAGTGTAACAATGTTGAAATGAGTGTCTAGAAACAAAAACATTTTTACTTGCACATGATATTTAGAAAATGTGTTAGGAATAGATTTTACTTAATTATTACATTTATAAAAACAATATTTCTAAGAAAATCGATGTGAACGACTCCTCACTTTCAATAACAAACTTCTTAAAAAACAAACTTCACACTTAAATAAAGAAAGAAAATAATTAAAAATTAATAATAGTATAAAAATATTCTTCTCTTGTCATTTTTAATTATAATGTGGAAGAATATAAAAATATAAATTAGTAATACAAACTAGTATAGAACAGAATAACGTGGCTGAACAATACGCAACAAAATTTAGATAAATTAGAAAATTTTTGACTGATTTAGACAACGATTCAATCATTGCCTAAATTCAGTGCAAAAATTTAGTTCGAAGGTTGGTGATATGTAAGGTGTCAGACAAATCCAACGCCTTCCATGAAAACCCTGACATAATAAGCAAATCTAGTAGTATGTCACATAGCTCTGAATAAATCGTGACATTAAATTAACCAGAGTAATATGAGTAACGAGTGAGCAAATGGAATACCACAGACTAACACAAGAATGCCTAAATGCATGTCGTACGTTCCCACCGAGAGACCGACACAGTTCCGAGGGGAGAAACCAGGACAGAAGCCGAGAGCAGAACCGTGTTAAGCTAGAAGGCCCTACGATAAGGGACGAACTGGACACCCACGTCGCTAGCCTACCTCTAAGACTACACCACACGAACGTTTTAGCGGGAGACATTTTCGCGTCTCTGTTACGTCAAGGACCACCCCCCAGCCCATGTTAAAAGCTAGAGCCCTCCAGAAAAACAGTATAGATCTTACTATAACACAAAAGGGCCACTACCACCGCAAGTCTTAGCGTGAGACTTTTTCGCGTCTCAGGTACGTCAAGGACCACCCCCCAGCCCATGTTAAAAGATAGAGCCCTCCAGAAAAACAATATAGATCTTACAATAACGCTAAAAGGACCACACCAGCTGCAGGTTTTAGCGTGAGACTTTTTAGCGTCTCTGTTACGTTGCAAACTTTAAAAACATTGCCCCACCACCAAAAGTATAACGTTTCACAGCCAGATAGTTTTTTTTAACCAACTTCGGTAAATTGTAGTAAGGAGAAGTTAGGAGAGTTAGTTCCGAGATGGCGAGGTGAGCGGAGCTGTGCTGCCCGCCGCTGCCCTGAAGATGCCTAAAAACCGACAAGGTAATGAACGCAAGCGATGCCGCATTTTTGAGCGCATAAGGCTTCACTCAGAACTGCAGAAGTCTCATCTGTTACACCCTCTTTCCGCGTAATACTAGTGTCGATCGTTAATTAAAACTCATGGGTTTCACATTTGCCACTTGAAGAACAGATCTGAAACGTGATGATTTTTCTTTTATATAGTTAATGAGAAGCCACATTAGCCACTGTAATTTACGACAAGTTAAATAAGTAATTATAGATAATTGAGGGTCACTGTAGACCATTTTGATAGTTTTCTCTTTTGTGAAACTTAAATTAAACCTAGGTTATAGATGTGACATGGCGTAGGTCATCCTTCGATCGATTGTAGAACTTGGAAACCTATTCAGGGAATATTCGTTCACATTTTTATTGAACGTAGTTGGTTTTTACCATCCTGTATTAAAACATTTCCTTTTATCAATAGTGCAATTTATACACGATGTTTTGTGAGTAGAATAAAACTTCCAATGGTAAATTTAACTGCTTTTTCGACGTTATTTTACCAGCTAACTAAAAGTAGGAAAGCCTTGAACCCTTTCCACTAAATTTAGTTAGTATTCAGATTCTTTTACAGGGAGTGCAGTGGAGCTGACGCTGAGATCATTTAGTATTTGGTTATATCATCGCTAGTCTCACTGAACTCTTCTGAATTCTACATGTCATGTGTGGTCTGGCGTCTCCTTACCAGCAACAGGTCCGAGGTTCAAACTAGTTAATTCCCTAAAAAACACGCTCAGAGCGTCGTTGCGCGAAAGTGGGAGGGAGACACGATAAAGAACAAACAGACACCAACATGAATGTTTAGAATATATACATAGCGTGAGTCACTAGCTATTGCCACCAAGAATAACTCCTAAAGTATGATAGGAACTCAAAAGTGTGTGGGACAGAAGTTGCATGGGACAACGAGGGCCATAATATTACGTTGGTTTCTTGTTGCTAGGTGGGGTCGCTTCAGTGATATGAAGATCAACTTTGTTTTTTTTTAAATGGGATGCTATAATTTGATAATTATTTTCTGATATCGGATATCGAGACAAATCCAATGATGTGTAATAGTAAGATTTTGAAAGTCAACTAAGATCACAAATGTGGCACGTTCGTCCGTTTACAGGTGTTCGAAGTGATGACCATTGGTATCAATGCAGTGCTCCAATCTTGTTATCATGACCTAAGTCGTGTTCCTTTCACATCGGCACTTATTGAAGCACATACTTTGACAATTCTCTCTTACATATCTTCAGGTGTCCTTGGAACATCTTTGTAAACAATATCTTTGAAGAATCTCCATAAGAAAAAATCCAGAGGCGTGAAGTCTGGCCCACGAGCAGGCCACGACACAACTCCTCCACATCCAATCAAACGATTTGGGAATTGTCTTTACAACTCATTTCTAGCCATCAGAGAAAAATGTGTCGGAACCCATCGTGTTGATACCACTTCAGTTCCTTGTTCCTAAAGGTATTTCTCCAAGTAACAGACCTAATGTTTCTTGCAGAAATGTGGTGTACTTCCTACCATTAAGATTTCCTTCTGTCGAACAGGTACCTGTAATTCTGTCCTCCAGAATCCCACACCATACATTCACCGACAACAGTTTTTGGTGTACGACTTACCGCAGCCAACGTAGATTTTCAGTTGCCCTATAATGCATGTTATGCAAATTAATATTTCCACGGTTCAGCAGTGTAACCTCAACAGTAAATAAATTCAAATGAATAAATGTGTCATCCGTCTGAATATGAAGTTGAGCCCATTGGCAGAATTCAATGTGACGCATACAATCTGTACCAGTTAATTCTTGGTGGAGACTGATATGGTTAGGATGATATTTATGGCGGTACAGAACACGAACACCAGCACTCTGGCTCATTAAAGATTCCCTTGTGATTTGATGCAAACAGAAGCAAGGATCTCGAACCACAGCGGCAAGAATACGAATTTCCGTTTCCTCGTTAGTAACTTTCATTTCCCAGATATATTTCCGATGCGTTAAAGATCCAGTTGTTCCAAATTTATCATACACATATTTAAATGAACGACGTGTGGGGTGAGTACGCTGAGGATATCTTCCAGCGTACAAGTCTCTAGTTCTCGCTGAATTTCGTTGGCATTCTCCGTAAATTAGAAGCATATCGACTTGTTCTTCAAAGGAATACGTGATTCACATTCACTTGATTCGACGATACTAGTCTTACCGTTTTTATTAGTGTTGTATTGCAAAACCGTCGAATGGTGTTTACATGTCAATGACACGTTAGATGGATTAGCTGTATTCGGAGAATATTTACTATTTGCCAGATACACGAGAGAGAATTGTCAGAGCATGTGCTTCGGCAAGTGGCGAAGGGATAAGGAATACCACTCTATCAATGAGAATAAGATTACAGAACTGCATTGCTACCAATGGTCATGACTTCGAACACCTTCTGTAAACGGACGTTCATGCCAACTTTTTCATCTTAGATTACCTTCAGAGACCTTACTGTTACACATCATTTGATTCGTATCGATAGCCACTATCAGAAAATATGTGTCAAACTAGAGCATCCCAATAAAAAAAAAGGGTTTACCACATCTCTGACGCGACCCCCCCCCCCTTTAGCAAAAAAAAAACTAACGTCATATTATCGTCCCTGTTGTCCAGTGCAACATATATCCCCCAAACGTTTCAGCTACTTTCGATCTCCAGTGAATCGCAAGAACTTATACCTGAAAAGAATCCGTTTATGACGTCAGTGTTCTTAATTTGTATTTTCCTCAAGTAACTTATAAACTGTAATTATCATCGAAAGTTCTGTATTTATAAATGTGTGTACATTTGTGTCTAACTCATAGTATGCAATCGGCTGCCTTTATAATATTTTGCTACAATTTCCGTTGACATTTCTGCAGGATGGCCTGAAAAAATTTTAGAGATGCTTCAGGGTAGGTTGTGCTGACAAATAATTGTTGACAACAAAATCCGATACATTGCCCAGTTTCCGAGTTAATTAGCACCTAAGTTAGCCAATCAGGCTACTGCTCGAGCTAATTCAAGCCGCCCGCCAGATACAATTATTGTCAGTTGTTCTCACAGCGTAGTGGTAGCGCAAGAGACTGCTCAGTCTTTGGCCCGTGTTCGATCATTACTACTGTGTCATGTCCAATTTTTGTACCGTCCTCTTTTTTTAATTTTAGGAAACTAAACGGAAAGCGTTTGGTGACACTGTCTCTGGCGGGCAGCTTTAATTTGCGCCTTACGGCCTGATCGACTAACCTCAATGCTAATTAACTCGGAAACGGCGCAACGTACCGAACATTTTCCTAACACTTACTTTTTAATTTTTCAGAATTTTTCAGCACAACCTACACTGCAAGACCCTCACAAGCTTTCCAGCCTGTTTCTGACCGCCTTTTACATACTGCTCACGAAAGGGCTGAAAACAACTAGTCATATGATCCTTTAATATCAGATTCACTCTTTCCACATCCCACACATCATCTTTTATCAGTCTGCATCCTTTCTCAATAGGAAATGAATGATACAGTTATATGTTTGCTTAATGGATAATCTCTGCATTGTAAACAAAAGCATCGACTGTACAGCACACTTATGACGTTCAACACTGATATTCAGAATATTACGAAGTGTGCTACATTAATTTATTTACAGTGTATGTGTTGTTTGCAGTTGAGCAACATATACATCGTCATCGGGAAAGATATCTACATCTACATACATTCTCCGCAAACCACTGCATGGTGAGTGTCGGAGGGTACCTGTACCGCTACTTTCCTGTTTCACTCAGAGGCAGAGCGATGAAAAACAACTGCATGTCTCCGCATGAGCCCAAATTTCTCATATCTTATCATCGTGGCCCTTACGAAGCGTGTTGGCGGCAGTGGAATCGTTCTGCAGTCAGCCTCAAATTCGGCTGCCTGAGTTTTCTCAGCAATGTTCCTAGAAAAGAACGTTGGCTTCCATCCAGGGCTTCTCATTTGAATTTTCTAAGCATCGCCATACCATTTTCATGTTGTAGGAACCTATAGAAAACAAGTGTAGTACTCCACCTCTGAAATGCTTCGATGTCGTCCTTTAATTTGATCCGGTGCGGATCCAAAATACTTGGGCAGTGCACTATCGTCCTAAATGCTGTCTCCTCATAGATGAAAGACATTTCTCCCAAAATTGTTACAAGAATACTGAAGTCAACCATTCGCCTTCACTACCACATTACTCATATGTTGATTTCATTATCACTCTGCAGCGTCACGCCCAGATATTTAAATGACGAGACTGTGTCAAGCAGCACACTGCTAATGATGTATTCGAACATTAAGGGTACATTTTCATACTTTCGTGCATTAAGTCGCATTTTTCTTCGTTTAGACTTAGCTGCCATTCATCACACAAATTAGAAATTTTTTCTCAGTCATCTTGTATCCTCCAACAGTCACTCAATGAGGACTCCTTCCCGTACATCATAGCATCATCAGCAAACAACCGCAGACTGCTGCACACACTGTCTGCTAGATTATTTATGTAAATATAAAATAATAACGGTACCACAAGACTTCTCTGGGGCATACCTGACAGTACCCTTTCCTCTGAACACTCGCCATTGAGGATAACATACTGGGTTCTATTACTTAAAGAAGCCTTCGGGCCGCTCACGTGTCTGGGAACCTATTCCATGTGCTCGTACCTTCATTAACAGTCTATAGTCACGCTACTTGTCAAATCTTGAAGAAGTCTTCTGGCCACCCACTTTTATGGAACCTATTCCATGCCCTCGTACTTTCTTTAACAGTCTACAGTCGCCCTCCATGTCAAATCTTAAAGAAGTCCTTGGGCCACTCACTTTTCTGGGAACCTATTCCACGTGCTCATTCCTTGATTGACAGTCTACAGTTACACTCCATGTCAAATCTTAAAGAAGTCTTAAGGCCACTAACTTTTCTAGGAACCTAATCCATGTGTTCATACCTTCATTAACAGTCTACAGTCATGCTTCATGTCAAATCTTAAAGAAGTCTTCAGGCCACTCACTTTTCTGTGGACGTAATCCATCTGCTCGTACCTTCTTTAACAGTCTGCAATCGCGCATCGTGTTAAATAGTCCTCAGAAATCAGGAAATATGAAATCTCCCCGTTGTTCATCATGCATAGTTCGCAGTATATCATATGAGAAAAGGATAAGCTGAGTTTGGCACGAGCACTACCTTCTAAAACTGTGCTAATTCATGAACAGAAGCTTCTCAGTCTCAAGGGAATTTATCATCATACATTTGAACTCAGCATATGTTCAAGAACTCTGCAGCAAACCGATGTTAAGGATATTAGTCTGTTATTTTGCGGGCCCGTTCTTTTGCCCTTCCTATATACAGGAGTCACATGTTTTTGCTTGTAGTAGCTTGGGACTTTGCGCTGGGTGAAAGATTCGCCATAAATGCAAGGCAAGCAAGGGTTCAACACTGTAGAATACCCTTCGTAAAACAGGATCGGTATGCCATCAGAATTGGCGACTTATTTGTTTTCGATTCTTTCAGTTGTTTCTTATGCCAGGGAATTCTTTCAGTTGTTTACGTCAGGGAAACCTACTACCATGTCGTTCATATGGTAGTCAAACGACGCTATGTTTATACGATTCTCCTGCATAAACATTTTTCTAAAATGCGAAATTTTAAACTTCGACATTCCTTTTTTTTTTATTGCCACACAAGACTGGACCACAACAAAACAAAAGGACACCAACTGGAACCTATAAAATTGAAATAATTGGTTGACTGAAAAGTAATGTCTCCAAATTTGTAGCTCTTCATAAGTTGGCAGCATTTTTATGCGGCAGGTAGTGGCTTGTTCCGTAGCCTCTTCACTACAGCTCTACTTGGTGGGAAGCCTTAGCACCGAACGGTTGTGTTGTTTCAGTGTAAAGTATGGAGCCCTGCGCAGACGGTCGGTCAATGCGATTTAAACAATGTGGAGTAATTGAATTCTCGACTACAGTAGGTGTCATCCCAAAGGAGATTTATCTGTTCCCGATACTTAAAAACGATCTGCGGAGATATCATTAAGCTTCTGATGAAGACATTGAGACCACTGTGAGACAGTGGTTGCCGAAACAGTGTGTCAACTTCTTCCATGACGGCTTGAGAAAACTCGTTCATTGTTGGTACAAATGTACACAAATGGCTGGTGATTAAGTGGAAAAGTGAATATTGGCAATTAAAGTTCACATTATAAGGAATATTTCTGCGTTTGATTGATCAAAATATTCCCATCCAAACCCAATTAACGAAAATTAACGAAGGTGGAGGCACTACTTTTCATTCAACCCTCGTATTCCACAAAACATCTAAAGAAATGGAAGCACTTTATCTACATCTACATTCATACTCCGCAAGCCACCCAACGGTTTGTGGCGGAGGGCACGTTACGTGCCACTGTCATTACCTCCCTTTTCTGTTCCAGTCGCGTATGGTTCGCGGGAAGAACGACTGTCTGAAAGCCTCCGTGCGCGCTCGAATCTCTCTAATTTTACATTCGTGACCTCCACGGGAGGTATAAGTAGGGGGAAGCAGTATATTCGATACCTCATCCAGAAACGCACCCTCTCGAAACCTGGCGAGCAAGCTACACCGCGATGCAGAGCGCCTCTCTTGCAGAGTCTGCCACTTGAGTTTGCTAAACATCTCCGTAACGCTATCACGGTTACCAAATAACCCTGTGACGAAACGCGCCGCTCTTCTTTGGATCTTCTCTGTCTCCTCCGTCAACCCGATCTGGTACGTATCCCACACTGATGATCAATACTCAAGTATAGGTCGAACGAGTGTTTTGTAAGCCACCTCCTTTGTTGATGGACAACATTTCTAAGGACTCTCCCAATGAATCTCAACCTGGTACCCGCCTTACCAACAATTAATTTTATATGATCATTCCATTTCAAATCGTTCCGCACGCATACTCCCAGATATTTAACAGAAGTAACTGCTACCAGTGTTTGTTGCGCTATCATATAATCATACAACAAAGGATCCTTCTTTCTATGTATTCGTAATACATTACATTTGCCTATGTTAAGGGTCAGTTGCCATCCCTGCACCAAGTGCCTATCCGCTGCACATCTTCCTGCATTTCGCTACAATTTTCTAATGCTGCAACTTCTCTGTATACTACAGCATCATCCGCGAAAAGCCGCATGGAACTTCCGACACTATCTACTAGGTCATTTATATATATTGTGAAAAGCAATGGTCCCATAACACTCCCCTGTGGCACGCCAGAGATTACTTTAACGTCTGTAGACGTCTCTCCATTCATAACAACATGCTGTGTTCTATTTGCTAAATACTCTTCGATCCAGCCACACAGCAGGTCGGATATTCCGTAGGCTCTTACTTTGTTTATCAGGCGACAGTGCGGAACTGTATCGAACGCCTTCCGGAAGTCTAGGAAAATTGCATCTACCTGGGAGCCTGTATCTAATAATTCCTGGGTCTCATGAACAAATAAAGCGAGTTGGGTCTCACACGATCGCTGTTTCCGGAATCCATGTTGATTCCTACAGAGTAGATTCTGGGTTTCCAAAAACGACATGATAGTCGAGCAAAAAACATGTTCTAAAATTCTACAACAGATCGACGTCAGAGATATAGGTCTATAGTTTTGCGCCTCTGCTCGACGACCCTTCTTGAAGACTGGGACTACCTGTGCTCTTTTCCAATCATTTGGAACCATCCGTTCCTCTAGAGACTTACGATTCACAGCTGTTAGAATGGGCACAAGTTCTTTCGCGTACTCTGTGTAGAATCGAATTGGATCTTGGTTTCTACATCTACATTCCGAAAGTTACCTGGCATTGTATGGTGGAGAGTGCTTGTTTACCACTATCTACTCTTCCCTTCCCTACCCCAGTGACAAAAAATCAATGAAACAACTTGTAAAGTGGCAATAAATATGCAAATATTCTTGTGCAGTGCTTCACCCAGAAGACTCAGTGTGGTGCAGCCCTGTCAAACAAATGGGCAACAGACAAAGGAGATGCACTGGTACTTCCTCTAGCGAAATGAGTGAGTTTGAAAAAGTTCAAATTTTTTCCCTCCGGGTGGCGAAATGCCCTTTAGGAGAATTTCCACTCAAGTTGGACATGCTGCGTCCTTTGTGCAACGATGCAGGTATCAGTTGTCACTTGAACATACACTCGTAGATGCGGTTCTGGAAAGCCACGCAGCACAGACGCACACGGCGATCAACGTTTTGTAAGGACAGCAGTAGCGGATCCAACAGCTACCACAGTACAAGTAAGAGGGTTGTGAGCCCAGTTGTGTTAACACGAACTGTTGCTTATCGGTTATTTGCAGTGGCATTATAGGCAGGCACACCTCTATCCGTCTTCCACTCAGGCCACAGCACCGACGTGTACGACTCGACAGGTGCCATCAGAGGGTCACTTGGAAGATGGAACTGTGCGCCGTGGTCTTCAGCGATGAAAGCAGATTCTGCTTGTACACAAATGATGATCGTCTGCGCGTTCGAAGTAAACCTGGTGAGTGCTGTCTCGTAGAGTGCATTCGTCCAAGACACACTGACCCCATCCTGAGGCTTATGGTGAGGGGTTCGGTAAGCTACAAATCTGGTTCATTTTCGGTGTTTCTGGAGGGGTGCTAACCAGCGCTCAGTACGTGCAGACTTAATCTTTTGTCGTTCTTGCAACGGGCAGTTATGTATTATTCCAACAGGATAATGCTCACCCACACATTGCTCATTAAACTCAGCGTGCTTTGCAAGATGAGCAGCAGCTTCCCTGGGCAGCGCGATCACCAGACTTATCTGCTATCGAGCACGTGTGGGATATGATGGGACAAGAAGTGACTCATGTCTCATCAATCAACAACTCTTGGGGAACTACGTGAACGGTTCGAGCAGGGGTGGCAAAACGTATCCCATAACAGTATTCGCCATCTGTGCAATCGACTGGATGTTGGAGTCAGCGCCCGCAGGCGGTGGAGTGTCTGCCACATCGTAATATGGATGTTTTAGTATAGGTCGATACCTGGTACCTTAGAACCGCTCGCGCTGTTCATCTGTAAATGCAATCATTTCGAGTACTCTACATGCATTGTTGCGACAATAAATCTTGAGTGAATTCGAAACCTCTAAAAAGGTGTACTAATTTTCTTTTTTTTTCCAGCACTGTACTTAACACATGAACTCATTTCTAAAGTACAGACACTGTCAATCTGTTTTATATATAAGAGTCGGATACTTTAAAGAGCTGGAGCTTTACTGTTACCTATCTAACCGTCAGTATTGTTCTGTACCAAGGATCCTGTTCTCTCTTTTTTTTTTTTAAATAAAAGAGGTGGAGCCCCTCCACGCCCACGTCAGCGTGATGATGGCCAACACAAAAGGTCTACTGCCATCTTTGCATAGACCTCTTATGTTGGCCATCTTGCCAGTGTGTCCTATTCTCTTCGTGTCTCAATTGTTTATGTACAGTGCAAGGATACGTTCCAGACAAATAACTTCAGGAAAGACTTTTAGGCACTTTAATTTAAGGCCAATGTTAACAAATTTCTTCTTTTTCCAGAAACGCTTTTCTCTATATTCCCTGCCTGCATTTAATAATGTCCTCTCTATTTTCGTCGTCGTTATTTATTTTGCTATATAAACACCAACCCCCATCTACTACTTTGGTGTCACATTTCCTAATCTTATTCACTCAGCATCAACTGATCTAGTTCGTCTACACTATATTATCTTTGCTCTAATTTTGTTAATGTTCATATTATAACCTCTTTTCAAAATTTCCGTTCGACTCTTCCTCCAAGTCATTTGCCACCTCGGAGGTAATTAGAAAGTAGCCATCAAATGCAAAGGTTTTTATGTCTTCTACTTGATTTTCAGTTCTCTTCGAAATTTCTGCTTGGTTTCCTTGACAGCTCTCCCTATGTGCTGATTGAGTAACATCCCCATCTTACTCCATTCTCAACTACTGCTTCCCTGTCATGACCTTGGACTCTTAAAGCTGCCACTTGGTTTCTACATCTACATTCCGAAAGCTACCTGGTATTGTGTGGTGGAGAGTGCTTGTGTACCAATATCTACTCTTCCCTTCCCTAAATCAGTGACAAAAAAAATGGTATTGGGAAAAAATTATTCACATTAATGCTCTATATGTCATCTAATTTCTCTAATATTTACGTTATGGTAGTTTCGCGAGACATGTGTGGAAAAACGATAAACAGTTGAGATAAGAAGAGAATAGCATCTATTGAAATGTAGTGCTACAGAAGAGTGCTGAAGATTAGATGGGCAGATCACATAACTGATGAGGAGGTACTGAATAGAATTTGGGAGAAGAGGTGTTTGCGCCACAACTTGACTAGAAGAAGGGATCTGTTGGTACGACATATTCTGATGCATCAAAGGATCACCAGTTTAGTACTGGAGGGAAGCATGGAGTATAAAAATCACAGAGGAAGGTCAAGATATAAACAAGTAGTAGGGAGTTGGGGTTAGGAGGACACTTTTGCTATCAAATTGATATGCAAATTAATTAAATTGATCCACTAATGACCCTCAAAACCACCCATCCCCTTCTGCCCCCGCCCTCCAAACCCCCGACCACGATCACCCCCACCCCTAGATGGCGTCATGTGTTTTTCTCAGCTGCATGTGTGACCTAGCCTCCTCCCTGCAACCCCCCTCCACCCAACCTACCCGGTTGGTAGGAATTTCGAATTTTCGTGGGAATTTCTTTGTCCCAGGGCTATGCTGACACCCAACTCCCCCCCCCCCCCCCGCCCACCTAGGAACTGATGGGAAATTAAAATTGGCAGTATCCTTTCTGGGACTCGAACCCTGGTCCTCCTGGGCAGAAAACCCAAGTGCATCCCCCTAACACAATTAAACCACCAAGGGCGCTTGGAATTGACGGGATATTAGAAGTGGCACAGCCACTCTCTGGCCAGACGGTGGTGCATGGGGGTTCTGTTGCTATATTTTCGACAAACAAGGGGCGCTTGAGGCAGTCATCCTTTTAGCTCCTATTGTTTAGTTGACTATACACGCTATTGTGCAGGCGTCACCTCGAGTAGGGATTCCGCCATTGTAGCTTCCTCACGGCCTCCTCCCAGCAGGTAGCAGCTTGCCAGCTAGACAGAATTCACAACGGCTGCCTCGCGCCTTGCAGTGCACTCATAGTCGATGCTCCCTCTTGCCTGCTGCAGCCTTTTGACATGAAAGGCGCCGCATCACGTGAGCTAACGCAAGTGTCGTTAGGCAGTCTAATGACGCAACCAAGACGTATGTGCCACTCGGTCATGTGTCCGGCGATCTCTACTGATAACCGTGTGCCTGCCTCTGTCAGGAGGCAGTAGACAGCAGCTGGAATCTGTATACAATTCTGCTCTCACGGCGCGCATTTTTGGTCATTACTGGGTTCGAAGATCAGCGTCTTGTGCCACAGCTATTATAAGCCAAGTATCAGGCATATTTATGTGATCGGCAATGCTCAGTAGCAGCCAGGCTACAGGTACATTTAACAATTAAGCATCAGCAAGGATCATTAGTGATGAAATCATAGGAGGCAGTGTTATGCAACCTTAGTAGAGACAAAATCCTACTATTCGGGAGTAGGATCGTACAATCTGATACAGTGTTCAGAGACAAACTTCCGTCACAATGTGCCCAAACGTGACGTCAGATCCCCCTAGCAACAGTGATCTGAACGCCCATTGACTGTGTGTAGGAAAAAAGAGAAGTGTCCTTATTGGCTGAGGGAGAAAGGGGGAGGGGTCTCTTTTGTCCTTCGGGAAGACAGGGAGAGCTAGTCTATATCTACATGACTACTCTGCAATTCACATTTAAGTGCTTGGCAGAGGGTTCATCGAACCACAATCATACTATCTCTCTACCATTCTATTCCCGAACAGTGCGCGGGAAAAACGAACACCTAAACCTTTCTGTTCGAGCTCTTATTTCTCTTATTTTATTTTGATGATCATTCCTACCTATGAAGGTTGGGCTCAACAAAATATTTTCGCATTCGGAAGAGAAAGTTGGTAACTGAAATTTCGTAAATAGGTCTCGCCGCTACGAAAAACGTCTTTGCTTTAATGACTTCCACCACAACTCGCGTATCATATCTGCCACACTCTCTCCCCTATTACGTGAGCCACTCAAAACGCATGGCAAAGTAAATGGGGCGGCACTAAAAGAACGTGTCGTTCTAACAACCCTACCACAACAAAGGTAAAAAATTAATTATTATTGTAGTGTTGCTCACGCTGCTAACTGGCAACAACGAAGTTATATTCTATGGCAGGTGTCACTAGAGCATAGTTAATAAAGTCTTTTCTTGAAATAATGCATAAACTAGGCACTCAACTTTTCAAGTTTCCCACGCTGGTCTCGTTGTGAACTCATGGCTAAATCGTCGAAAATCTAGATAGTGATGATTCCAAGCTCGGATGCAAAGACTCCTAGGTGTTACTTGGCGATACTCAAAAGTTTTATAGATGTGGTGTTTCATAAACCATTCTTGAAGATTAAACTTTTGCAAGTTAGGACAAGGGTGATGTAAAAAAGTTATCAGCACTCCGAATTTAAGTTACATCCCTTTCTTTATTACTTTTGTTGCAATATCACGTAACTCGTTCAAAAACATCACTTCACAATATAAAACATACTTGAAAATATCTTCCTCACTGTTAAAGTTCACATTTCATAAACTGACTACAATTTGCGTATTTTAAACATGACGACCAACGCTTGACTCTCTAATAACGGCTCACGCGCCCAAAAATCAGAGTTACAAATACGTCAATGAGCATAGTGACAAAAGAAAGAATACACATAAGAATAATATCATTGCAATATACACACATCGATGTATCGAAGTACCTCTACATTAATGAAATCAAATCTGAATGTTGTCACAGAGATATGTTAACTATTTTACAGAAACACAGTAGAATATTGCTGCTACCAAGAGATTGAGGTGAGGTGCCGCAATGGTTGCGTAATTCAAGTACTATTACATTGTGGGCAGTGTCTACCCTCATGTAAAGTCAGAACACTGTGTTGATTCGTTGTAAAGGGTCGAATATAATGGTGTAGCCGCCATATTGTAAATTCTGATTCTGTGACGTGTGTGACAAAGCAATTTCGATATTAAAACAAGTATAGTACAAACGTTGTTGACAATTAACAACTGGAATCCCTAAACACTCCACTTTAGCAGGATCACCACCTACAAGGAACCTGGAGGCTGATCGCTACTGCTACGCGACGAGGGACCTGCCGAAGCAGCAAGACACCAGGTTATTGATACAGTCCAGAGAAGTACTTCCTTCTTGCTACAATGTCAATGACGATGCCGGGTTCCCGGGTTCGATTCCCGGCGGGGTCAGGGATTTTCTCTGCCTCGTGATGACTGGGTGTTGTATGGTGTCCTTAGGTTAGTTAGGTTTAAGTAGTTCTAAGTTCTAGGGGATTGATGACCATAGATGTTGAGTCCCATAGTGCTCAGAGCCATTTGAACCATTTTTTTTTCAATGAGGATGTTGTACTCTGTCCAAAGGAAAATATTTGTCGAGGACTTCAGCGGACACTGAGCATGTCAGACTTTCCATCTCCCAGACTGAACAAAGAATGTTTTCCTAAAGCTAGCAGCTGCATCCAGTTTTCGATCCACTTGCCAGTAAACGCAGGATGGGTGTGTCAGGCTATCCATCTGTCTCAGAATGAACAAAGAGTGTTTTTCGAAAGCTAATAGATGTATCCAGTATTTCATCTACTTGCAAGCAAACACAAGATGTTTGTTTCAGATCTGTCTTTCCTCCCCGACAAATGTGATACTTTCCACAAACAACTGCACCAAGTCTGCTTGAAGAAAAGTATAATTTTAACTTGCTGGTATGGCACTCTGAGTGCCTATTGGTCCTCTATAAAACAGAGGGTGAAGTCTGAAGCTATATAAAGCCCAACCCCCATCACTAGCTTCATTAGTCTTTGACAGTGCATAGTGTGGTTCCTGCATCATGAAACGTTCAGCCAGCAGTGGTGTCAGCGGCAGTGGTGATGGGAAACTGCCCAACTTTGATCAATTACCATGTAAGTGTTTATAAAAAAAATATGAGTTCAAACTGTGACAGTCATTACATTTTATAGCAAAGTATTCAAACTTTACCGAGATTGTGATACATTTTCTTGACAAGTGGTAATAAAAGTTCTTCTGTCTAACTATTACAGTATTCTTTCCTGAAATGCTGTTAGAATTAGAACGCCAGATAGATGCTGAAAGTCCCCAGCAAGCGGAAGAGGATGTGCCAGCAATATGTAAGCACATGTCAAAATTCTGGTTGTGACAGTCATATGTTCAGGAAACGTCTCTTAAATTGTTCAAACTGTAACAAGTGCTTATATCATTTCTACTGTTGTTCTAGCATGAGAGCAGCAGCAACAGAAAACTGAAATTCTTCATCAAGTGGAAGAGTTTGTGCTAACATCATGTAAGTAAATCTCCAAATTCTGTGTGGTAGTTTACATGTTCAGAAAACAGCTCCTGATGTATTCAGATCATAAGAAGTGTTTATAAAACTTTTGATCTCGCTGTTGCAGCGTTAGAGCAACAGCTGAGGTACATTGAGCTGCTGCTGCTGGAGTCTGAAATGCAGCCAGAAAGTAAGTACAGTTGAAATATATTGCCATTAGACTTTTCTATCATATATATTTGTTTGGGGCATATATAAATTCATTGTTGTAGATGTTTCCGTTACTCAAGAGGAAAATGGGATCCCTGTAGGGATATGGATAGAGGATGATGACCCAGAGTAATCACTTCCATCTTACATATTTATTTAATTTTTTCATAGTTATAATCAATATATTCATGTACTCAAATTTTTATTGTTTATTTTAATAATCAATATGTTGTTGTAGGCGACTTCCACGAGATGGAACGATGGCTCCACAACAACAACAACAATTCTGGCGAGGGTGAGATGCTTGAGTGGGAATGTGAGATGATGGCTGCTGAAAGACAGTGCTATCCTTCCTATTGGGAACAGGGGATGGAGATATTTGTCTGGGTGGAAGAATCGCCAGCAAGATCAATTGAACTGCACAGTTCTGGCACCAAGAATGTATAAGGTAATTTTAATGTGACGGTCATCGTTTAAGCATATAGTTATTATTCAGGAATGGTGATTTACTTAATAGTCATTGTTTGTTTACAGTATATATTTAAAAAAATTGAGCATTGTGTTTAATTTTTCCCATTATTCACATGTTACAGAGATGACACCAACACCGCCACGACAGGAAATGGCTGTGGCATGTGCACCTGGAGTGGTAATTGTGGGGGCGGGTGTCAAACATACACCTGGGAAGCGTGCACCGCCATACAAAGTACCATTCATTGCTGTGCAGAAGGCTGCAGTGCCTGCCCCCAAACCACCATATACCATCTGTCGTCTTTGGGTGGTTCAGTCAGAGTAACGACCTCCCATTCCCCAGGCTGGGGACGGTGAATGCTCCACCATGCAGGAGCATCAAGCAGTGCCCTCGCCACAGCCGGGGTGCTCCCTCAGTTGGTCGCAGCCACCACCTCCTACTACCCATGCCCCTACTTCTCACTCTCGCTGGCAATGCAAGGTATGGATACCTCAGTACATACCCCTCCCCATGCAGGCGCCTCATCCCCAGCACCTTCATCCACCAGCTGGATGCAGTCGTTACCTAGCTGTAGTATAATTAATAGTAATGAATCTGTGGCTGTGGTAGTCCTCTATCTCTCCTGATGATGAAGGCCATCAGATTAGTGGCATCACAACCCCTCTAGAATACTCGGTGGTTTCCTTTGAGGGGTGTATCTCATTTAATAGAATAAAGATTCTGGCAGGGGTTTCGTTACCCAGTTACAGGTGGAGCACCTGAATCCCCAAGATGATCCGAGATATATTGCCTTTTAATGTAATGCAGTGTTCTGCTGTGAGCTGACACACCTGCCCAAACAGCCCAGTGCTGCTGAGGAGAAAACCTTACATTACATTTGGAGTGATAATGGCATTATATCTCCTAGTACATCAATCGACGAATGGTATCGTGAATCCACCCTGGGTGCTATACTCGCCCGGTGACCTGAGATGGAAGTAAGAGGGTCAGCTAAAACATTCAGCCAAATACCACACCTTGACATCCACGTTCATGTCTACGATCTGTTAAATGGAGGGTCCAGTTATAGCAAACTGCCTGAAGATATTAAGAAGAAGCAATATACATTAACATTCAAAATGAATAAGATAACCCTTGTTTTACATGGTGAATATTGGCTTGTGAATGAAAAATTAAACAGCATCCAGAGCGCACATCTCGATAAGGAATTTTTCTTAACATTGAAAGATTATCCTTAATAAAGTAAGAGATCCTGGCAGGGGACGCCAAATGAAAAGATTCTTCTTATGTTTCTAATCTAGACTATAATAATAAAATGGGAAGAAACTGTTAATCAGAACTCAGAGAGAAGTTGTAAATCAAATGATGCTGGACTTATTCATTCTTAACGTTACAAGACAACAAAAATGACAAAAGAAACATTACACAAACATTTTTCATTTAACAAATCCTTTCACTAACATGGTGTCTATGGTGTACAAAGTGATCACCTGGGGATCAACACACTACACTAACCAGAACACCAATCGCTTTACCTGACTTCATACGGGTTATGGCACACAACTACGCCACCACCATGCATCTATACTCTACTATTCAAAAAAGAAAAATATGGCTCGAAAGAACAGGGTGCTCAGAAACATATATAGAGCCCTACGCCACAGCAGCGAATATTTTACCCTCCTGATGGTCAAGGGGGCACACCAAGATGGATTCGGCGACTGAAATCATGGATGGCGGCAATCTGTTATTGATGGTGCATTCCCGAAAAATGTAAGTACGCTGTCTCACGTTCGGTTAATTCTGAAAGCAGTTACTTTCCTATGAGCCTCTGAAACCACGGTGGATTCCAGTGTGCAGGTGGACCCATTTGCTAGTTTGCCAAACCAATTTGACTCCATGCCACGACTGTACGTGACGGAATATGTCAAATGTTTAGACTGAAACGCCCCTTAGAAAAATTGTACAAGACTGTGCTTAAGCTGACACACAATATTTTTAGCGCAACGCAATCTGACTTTCCAAAATTTCTACAAAAAAATGGCCCTGACTAACATTAACCTATACTTTTCACAGATCGCTTACCTCACAAAAATCTTGGTCACTCGAACTACTGCAATACAGCGAGCGCCACTACTGCCAGCTAAATAAAAGATTCAAACTACTGAAGGCACTAACTACTGACAGGCATAGTTAGCAAATGAAAGATTTTGATAGAGAATAAACAATGTATTTACCTTAATAGTCATAATATATATAGCAGTTCATTACATCCAGTCTTACAAATTACAAAACTCCGCCATCTCTCTCCCCACGTCCACCACTGCTGGCAGCTCACCTCCAACTGCGCAACGCTACGCGCCGCTAACAGCTAACTGCCCAACACTACAATGGCGAGTATTACAACAATGCCAACCAGCCACTGACTGCACACAACACAGCCAGTGATTTTTCATACAGAGCGCTATGTGGCGTTACCAATAAAAAAACGTAAACAGCCTACTTACATAGCCCCCATGCTCCCCACAAAAAAATTTACAAATTGTTTTGGGCAGTGGCCAATACGGATTTGAAAAATTTTTCATAATTACAATAACAAAGAAATGAAATGCAAACACTTATCGATACAGTGTTAGTCAAAAGCTAAAATTTTCTCACAGTACATAAATACAGTCCTGATCGTTCATCACAGTAAAATAGCAGTGTTTTTTTTTTTCTTCTGAAAGTCTGAGCAGCAAAAGAAAGTGCACACGGAAGTAGTGGATTTCCATGCAGTCTTGAAGAAGTAGTGTTGTCCTTCTAACGAAAAGACAGTGCTGACTCTTGACATCCTGACAGGTAATGGACCACAACAGAGCAAACCCACAGCAGAGTCATTAGAAGTTTTGAAGAATATAGGTAGGTAGGTCATCACAGAGCAGACCCACTGTAGTCCTGGTAGAGAGTATCGTATTTGTGGGCCACCAGAGGTGCAGACCCACTGCAGTACTTGTAGAAATAATGGTATTCGTGGGCCATCAAAGATGTAGACCCATTATAGTCCTTGCAGAGACGGCCAGCAGCTATCTGTTGCGACTGTGCAGGTGCACGATCACCATCGAAGAGTGTTGCAGAGAATATAGCAAGTCCATAAACCACACTTGTGCACTCACAAAATTTGGAATTATCCTTAGAACCAGCAATGCTGTTAAGCAGTCCCTTGCTGAATTATTAACACACGTGCAAACACTATCAGTCCCTACTTCTCACATATTGTCCATATACTATGACCAACAGAAACATTTGCAGTGAAATGTAACTTACAAGTTACTTAATTTGATGAACTGGTGACAATTACAATTTTATAACATAAGAATACAATAACAAAGGTACAAAATACATCATTAAAGAACATAACAATACAGTTAACATTTCTAGTAATACAGGTTTTACAAAAGAATCGAACTTACATATACATCAGTATTACAAAAATTACGACATAAGTACATGCATAAAAGATCAGAATAACTTTTTAAACATCAACATCACACATGAGCATTAAAACAAAAAAGAATAAATAATGTCTAAACATCTTTACGAAGTAAACAACATATTATCAGAAAAATTCTACAACGTAACTCTCATCAGATAAACACATAAAGATAGGAAGAACACAAATACCCAAGGGTACACAAACACATAGTGGGATACACAAAAGTAAAGGAAAGGGTTTGTTTTCAGGGTAACATTTGGTACTGCAGTCCAACCCAAAACTTCATTCCATAGATCGTCCCTCTTATTTTAACATTTGCTCCAGCCCAAAAAAAAAATCCTATCCAAGCATGCTTTCTGTATTCTGTTCGCATCCTCTTTCAAAAATAGTTTTTCTCCACTGTACACTACTTTTTTGGCCAAACCATTTTCTTATGGCTTCTCAATGCTTTTCTTCCAATTCATCATAGTTAGTTTCATATATAGTCTACTCCCTCTTAAGCTAAGTTAAACCTACTGAGCTCAGATGCTAAACTAAGGCACGACGCAATGCAGCAGCACAAAACAATTAATACAAACAGCAATGACAAGAAAAATGCAAGTAAGCAAAGCAAGCAGCAATAAATGTAATTACTTATACCTAAACATGATAAACCCACAAGAAGAAAAAATAGTACACTAAAGACAACAATGCAGATAAGGGAAATGTATATTCACATCTTAATGTCTATGTAAAGTGGTACACCACAACTTATACTACAAAAGAAATTACCAAGTACTTGAAAAGAAAATCATATATGCAGTTCCTGTGAAGGGAAATGTCTTTTTGTGCTTCCTCATTTTTTTTGGAAGTATATCACAAAATTATTATTTACTGGATCTGTAGACAGAAAAATCTATATTACTACATATATAAAATTTTACTTTAACCAATGCTGCAGTGCAGCTAGAAACTAGATATTAAACAAAATAGGCAAAGCAAGGCGTGAAACGTCATTCACTAGCCATATGGCATTTCAGAATGCAGTAAAATCTATCAACTATCAAGACAATAGACACGAAATGTTTCTCATCATTTCATTTCAGTAAATATCTTAAATTAAGAGCTCCACAGTGTAATCATATGTTTTCAAGTTTGAGCGTGTCGTATTTGCGATACTTTCTACAAAGGAATGTCAATAGCGAGGATAATAGGCTCTTTTTTTTTTCCTCCACCTGTGCCTCTGACAGGCACACACTAATGGCTTGTTTCCAGGTGGCTGTCGCCTAGATGGGTGCCCACGACGCATTACGTGCAGGTGGTCACTTAACTTTCTTACCGAAATATTTACGACACCAGTTTCCTCTACAGTGACAGTCTCATATAAAAATATTTCACAGGTCAAGAATTTGCGTTACAAATCTGTAGAAATAAAATCATTTAAATATAATAGTATCCAAAAAATTTTCGCCAGCATAGTGATACATTCACGCATATACACACATTTCATAACTCTCAAAGTACGATTCTCGGTTTCCAACATCCTTTTTCACAATCCAGAGTCCCTAACCACCACTCATTATTCGTTACCTTATTCGTCGACACTTCTTCAATATTTCATCATAACAGACACGAAGCATAATCAAATAACTTATATAGCATCAGCTTAAACATACCTCAGCAGCATAATACACATAGTCATCGTAATAATAACATCCTAACACCTCAGTCAACTCTCAAAATCGTCGTAGTTTCCTCCAATAATTCCAAAACCTAAAAAAATTCTCTGCTCATGTCAAAAGTGTCATCTGCCTCAAACGTACTTTCAAAATCATGATCCCATACCAAATACATCATTCAAAGCTCTCATAGTATCACAATGGTTCCGAAAAATATGAAGAGTTCACAAAGTACAGACAAAATACAGTTTCATAAGTGTGAAGTTATCCAACTGTGTAATTACGTAAACATCTGTCACTGATGTATTAAAATAAATGTTTGACTCTCCCAGTTAGATGATCAGATAGCTGTGTAATTTATGTGTTAGAGAAATATGGTACCGATGTGTAAAGTTGTATAAGCAAATACCATATTAGCTAGGGCTCCTTGTGCTTTCCATACACATGGTACACAAAGTAAGCGTGTACCCCCCTGAGGATTAATGTAATTATATCCTCGGGTGTTACAGATTACAGAACTGGAATGAAATGTATCACGGAAAACCTTTGTATCATTGTACATCAAATATCTTTAAAAATAAATGTTTTAAGTACAAAATTAGTCACTCAAATACGTGTACCGTAGCGCTAAACTGTGCGTCTTGTTGTAAGACAATCTCTGTGGAAGTGTCGTAGTTATCGTCCTCCGAAAGCAAAGTTCTGCAGAAGTAAATGTACTTACCTTACGATAAACAAAAGTGAAATGCTTTGAGTATAGATATCGTAGTTACTACGCTTATTGCCGTGATGAAGTAAGTACTGTACTGTAACGTTTTCTTGTGCTACAGAAAAGGCTGTCTCATTGTAGCTATACCACAAAGTTACTACTAAAACAAGTTTTCCTTTCCAGAAGAATTCAGGAAAACTGTGCAGACATAAAACAGATACACCGCAAAAGCACAATGTAAATTGT
Organism: Schistocerca gregaria; assembly: GCF_023897955.1. Classification (NCBI taxonomy): domain Eukaryota; kingdom Metazoa; phylum Arthropoda; class Insecta; order Orthoptera; family Acrididae; genus Schistocerca; species Schistocerca gregaria. Next base: position 699,990,088 of record NC_064922.1, on the reverse strand, counting down.
GCCACACATTAGTAGCGTCGTGATATAATCGTGTAGCTATCAAAGAAACCAAATGCTAAGTCATCTTTAATCTCACAGAAAGTACTTCAAATAACGAATGTCTTTTCAACTAATCAAAATGTTGCAGTAACATCTCATTAACAGTATATGTTCTAAGTATGTAAGCCTTATAGTCGTTACATAATCGTGCAACTAACAAGCAAGAATGTACAAATAACAACACTGTGTCGTCCGTTCACTATAACAATGCATTCGTAATTTCTGTTTTAAAATGTTCCCTAGGTTCTATACTGGATAGTTAACTTCAAAACATTGTTGCATGTTAACAGTTTCTCAGTGTAACAAAGCATACTAGAAATGTGAAGTGAAATGTTTTATGGCAAAGACAAAGTTAAAAAGCAGATTATATTTCAATAAACGGTTTTACTTGTGAAATGTGGTGTAAACCTTTACTCTTCCTAGTACGCAGAGTTTCAACTTCAACGCAATTATCATGTGGTTATGTCGGTAAGGAACACTGGAATTTTGGTCAAGGTTAGCTTATGTTATTTTCCTCTGAGCCAGCCGGCGCACGCGGCTGCCTGCGGTGTGAGTCATTGTCTGTCTCTTTGTTGGCGCGCGCCGTTATTGGGATTAGGAGACCTAACTTCTATAAATTCGCCTTGACGAGAAGGCCCTGCCCTGTTTGAAGCTCGCCAGTTCTGATGGAATTCAGGTCTGTCGTTTTGTCGGTAGTTTACATAGTTTCTCGTTTGTTGGTCATGTGGTGGAGAATTTCTCCCTGAATCGTAACTGCGCGCTGGACCGTTGCGTCTTAAGTTATTCTGTCTCCCTTGATAATAATTATTTTGGTTTCCGTATTGTTTGTTTCTCTGATTGTCTCTGTGATAGTCATTACTACAGAAATGAGATCTTTCTCTGTAACTATTATTACTCCGCCAGTGGTTGTCATATGGGTGGTGTCTGTTTTGGTCACGATTTGCGTTGTAAGAATAGACTTGTCGTGTCCAGTTATTGTTTCTGTCGTTACGGAATTGTGACGGATGTGAACTGTAGTGATTGTTTTCCTGTTTTCGCATCCCGCGACTGTCTGTGTCAATTTCTAATTCTTGTAAGAGTCCCTGAAAAGCTTCAGTGTCGTCTTTGCAACGCCCTGCCAAAATAATATTCCTTAAATGTTCAGGCAATTTCATTATGCAAATGAGTTCTGAAGAGCTATATGGGTTTGAAAGATATTGATTCTTATGTAACATGTCTTCAAAATATTTGACAAAACTGGGAAATTCAGATTGTTCAAAGTGTTTCATCATCATGATGCTATGTTTTACTCGGTCTTGTGTAGCTTGAGACCAATATGCTGAAAGGAAGGCATGATAAAATTCTCCTTCACTGTGACAATCGTGAATGACCGATCGCATTCTTACAGTTCATTCTTCAAGTAGCCACACATAAATTCTAATCTGTGCTCTAATGACCAGTTGGGAGGAAAACAATGAGAGAATTGATGGAGCCACGCTTGTGGATGAATGTCGTTGCCAGAATTCTTAAATGTTTTGAATTTACGTGCAGTAATGAACACCTTATAGTCAAAATCATCGTGTCGGCGAGTAGCATATCGGTCATTGTTACGTCGTGTCGGCGGTTCCATCTCAAAATTCGGTGCACCTTGCCAATTTCTTTCATGATTTCCGAAATGCACTGTCTTATTATTTTGTGGCTTTTCCGTATTTCTAAGTTCCTCTCCCGTGTTGGAGCGCGAGTGTCCTCAGAAATATGTAATTTTCGTATTACCTGCGTCAACTGATCTTGTACTTCCCGGATTTCTCTTTTGTATTGCGTATTAAATTGATTCTGATTTTGTTTGAATTTCTTAATTTGTTCATACTCTTCTGTGTCAGTGATGGCTACAGGTGTTGTGTCTTTCAGATCATCATCTACCTTTGCAGATAAATTAGTGAACTGATCAGAAAGTTCGCCGACTTTCTCCGATAGTGAACACATTTCCTCAGTGTGTTTTTCTGAACCAAGTTTCAGAGTGTCCATTTGTGTTGAAATCGAATCTACTGTGTCCTTCAAGTTTTCCTGAGTTCTTGCAAGTTGCGTAACCGAATCGGTGGATGCAACTGAGTCCATTTCAGCTTGCAAGGTGTCGTGATTTTCACGAACAATAGTTTGCAGTTCTTTTATGGCTGCTTCGTGATTCTGTAATGCATTTTCATCCCGCAAAAAAATAGGTTGAAAATGCTCACTAATTTGTCTTTTTACGTCATTACAGATTTTTTTTAACATTTCGATTCAATGTTATGTAACTCACTAGTGAAATCTTCACGTGTTTGTTCAAGTGTGGTGTCTAACTTCCGAAGATTTTGTTCCATTGTGTCTAACTTTTGAAGCTTTTGCTGTGTTTGTCTTTGATTTTGTTCCATTGTGTCTAACTTTTGAAGATTGTGTTCCATTGTGTCCAACTGTTGCTGTGTTTGTATCTGGTGTTGTTCCATTGTGTCTAACTTTTGAAGCTTTTGCTGTGTTTGTCTCTGATTTAGTTCCATTGTGTCTAACTTTTGAAGATTTTGTTCTATTGCGTCTAACTTTTGAAGCTTTTGTCCCATTTGTTGCATTAATTGTAATAACAATGCACTGGTGTCTGAAACATATTCCTCAGTGCTATTCGGCAATGCATTTGAACCGGCAATATTCTCAGTTTGAAAAACAGAAAATGTGTCTTGACTTATTTGAGAAAACGGTGAGGACGCAAAACCTGAATCTACAGTATTTGCAAGATTGTGTCCTGTCATTTCGGAATCCTGAGGCGAGCTGTTACCGACCGATCGATCGATAATGCTTCCCTGTTCACTAATTGTTTCACTGCCTACACCATTATTTGCAGCCCGCTCCATTTCCCTATGCACAATTACCAAATTACTACTTTGAACATTAGTTAATTCATTACATGGTGGCGCTAACACACTGCTTTCGTCTTCACTGTCATTTCTCAGTTTACTTTGGAGCCTAGTATTACGTTTTTCACACGCCATTATTGTCACAATATTTCACACGATAACACAGAAAAGCACAATTTGAAGAGCAGAAATAAGAGAACACATTAACGTAGCACTGAAAATAATATCTAGTTAATTGCAAGCGCAGCTGCGAAATACTTGGTGCTAACCTACATGCATGCCACAACTGTTTTACTGTACAACAATGAAAGACTACAACTACAAAGGAGATTCTCTCTACAATTACACACTAGCAATAAACAAAGGCTACACTAACTACAAGAAAAAATCAGAAGATTCCAGGTTCGAATCCTGGCAGGGTCGTCATATGAAACGCCCCTTAGAAAAATTGTACAAGACTGTGCTTAAGCTGACACACAATATTTTTCGCGCAACGCAATCTGACTTTCCAAAATCTCTACAAAAAAATGGCCCTAACTAACATTAACCTATACGTTTCACAGATCGCTTACCTCACAAAAATCTAGGTTACTCGAACTACTGCAATACAGCGAGCGCCACTACTGCCAGCTAAATAAAAGATTCAAACTACTGAAGGCACTAACTACTGACAGGCATAGTTAGCAAATGAAAGATTTTGATAGAGAACAAACAATGTATTTACCTTAATAGTCATAATATATATAGCAGTTCATGACATCTAGTCTTACAAATTACAAAACTCCGCCATCTCTCTCCCCACGTCCACCACTGCTGGCGGCTCACCTCCAACTGCGCAACGCTACGCGCCGCTAACAGCTAACTGCCCAACACTACAATGGCGAGTATTACAACAATGCCAACCAGCCACTGACTGCACACAACACAGCCAGTGATTTTTCATACAGAGCGCTATGTGGCGTTACCAATAAAAAAAACGTAAACAGCCTACTTACAAGACGGCCGACTCAAGACAAGTAAGTACACCCACACTTCGCACGTTGTGAGCGTGATGATATAAGCAGTACGTCCGTTGGCTCAGAAGGTGACTGACACAGGCTCTAAGAGGCACACTAGCAAACGAAATAAGTCTCACCATTTAGATAGAGACCTGCAGTTCTTTACTAGCGAAGCACCAGAAAAAGAATGACTTCTTCCTTTCTGCTCACTTCCTCTTCAGCTCAGTACCAAAAGCACATTTACGTTTTAGACTATCCCCACTTTCACACAAGCCAATCACGAGTTGGAGCACGGCATTCTTAGCTGGGAGAGCGGCCTTTGTTCTGCAAACACCAATTCGACGAATCAGAGACTTTAACGTTAATTGCGAGAAAAAGGAAAAAGGATTCACCTTCACAGCCTCTTTCCTACCCGTTTGCTGTTGTCTTTTGATAAAAAAAATGTTCATAATGGAAGCACAGCCCTCCAAAAACAGCTTCTTATCTCCCTTATTGCATCCATTTCAGGGTTCCAAACAATGGCCATAAACTCGGTAAAAGCCTCGTGCTTTCACAAATATGTTTTGAAGCAGAGTCTGGACGTCTGGGCGCCAGTCGGCATGTCCCACGGAAATTCGGAGAACGTTTACAGTTCTTTGCCGGCTTCCTCCCTAACAAGGGCCCTTCTCTGCTTTATTGCCGACTTCTCGGCGCTAGTCTGTATACCTGGACGCGCCTGCCTCCCAACCGGCAACTAAATGTGTCTTAACAACGAGACTGTAGAACTCGGCTGTCCGGAAATGTCTTCCCACGTTCCGCAGAAAAAAACGCGCCTTGCGGGGTTCACCATCGCCGCAGCTTTTACTGTAATCGTTTAAATCGGCACCCTATTCCTTTGAATGAAGGTTAAAACTTACCCTCATTCCTTCCCTAGAGCACGCAAACAAGACCATTAACTACTACCCACCATTTCATCATAATGAACGAAGTCAAATCGCAGTAAGGGTCATATTACTTAAGAACATGAAGCAGCATGAAACCGAATCAGAAGTGAGAGTGCCCTGCAACCTCTCAACATTCATGGATGTTATAACTTTGATGCAATCAAATTCCCCATAAAGATTCAGGACATGCCAAAATTTGAGGCACTAAATCCTGGAATATTGGTTCACATTTATGGCATGAAGAAGAAGCAGAAAGGAAACGCAGATGAGCAGGACAAGCATACTATAGTTGGACCACTCCATTTTTCGAAATATGCTGGTGAGCGTGATCTTCATGTAAACATGCTGCTCTTCTCTGAAGGTGATAATCAGCATTATGTTTGGATCAAAGACATGTCTCGCCTCATTTGCAGCCAGCTGTCGAAACATAAAGAGAAGAAACACATTTGCTTTAGGTGTCTAAATAACTTTTCAGAAGAAAAGTGGAGGACTGTGAATCCAAGGAACAGGCATGTGTTGTTAAGCCAACAGAAGGAAACAAGTTTGTTAAATTGAAGAATGCTCACCACCAGCAAAAATGTCCGTTTGTTGTACACGCAGACTTCGAATGTCTCCTTCCCCCTATCACCCGCTTTGAAGGAAACTCCTTACCCTCACATACCACCTTCATGCAAAAACACGTACTGTATGTGGGGGCCTACCAAATTGCATCTTCATATGGTTCAAGTCTCAACTGTTATGAATCTTATCTAATGGATAATCCTGCAGTTTGGTTGCTCACTGAGCTTGAAAAACTCTCATGGGATGTTGATAGGCTTTACAGCACCAACAGCTCCATGGCCGATTCGGATGCATTTATTTGTTATATTTGTGGTCTGCTGTTAGATAGGAAAGCTGAAACTACGCATAGAGATCATTGATATCTTATGGGGAAGTTCCGCGGTGCAGCTCACAACACATGCAATTTCAAATATCACTTACCATGACAAAATACTGTTTTCTTCCATAACTTAAGTTGGTATGACGTTCACTTTCCAGTTGAGCAATTGGTTAATTTCGGTTCGGAGAAAAATCGGGTCAGTTTCCTGTCTGAAAGTGTTGGGAAGTATATTTCATTCTCCAAACAAACGAAGCAAAAAGTTACACTCTGCATCCTTGACACGCTACGTTTTAGGCAGGTGCCACTCCAGAAACTCGTTGGAACTCTTCCTCAACAGGATATGCATATCACCCGAGCTGCTTACGCTGACGAGGGAAAGTTTCAGCTTGTAACTAGGAAACGAGTTTTCCCTTATGATTATCTGGATAGTAAGGCGAAACCGGGCTACCCGCTATTTCTGCATTTACCATTACTCACAGGGGCGCAGCCATAACTAGTGCAGATTATGAATGTCTGTCGGGAATTCAGTATTCCAAATTTGGGTGAATACGCAAGACTATACATGGACACCAACGTACGCTTGCTTGCAGATGCTTTTGAAAAGTTCCGGAGTGTATTTACAATCACGTACTCTCTGAACACCCCCCCCCCCCCCCCCCTCTTCTAGGTCGTCCTGCGACGCAATGCTCAGGAAAGCGACGTACAGCATCGAACTTTTGACAGATGGCGATATGCTTCTTTTCTCTGAGCGCTGGATCCGTGGAGGACTTTGGCACTATGTCCATAGACATGCTAAGTCAAATAATCAACTTATGGGTGCAGGGCTTAACGCACTTCTTGATTCAAACTATATTCTATATTTTGATGTGAATAATTTAGACGGGCACACCATGATGCAGCCACTGTCCGAAAACGATTTAGAGGGATTAGGTGCTTCAAATGGCTCTAAGCACTATGGGACTTAACATCTGAGATCATCAGTCCCTTAGACTTAGAACCATCTAAACCTAACTAACCCAAGGACATCACACACATCCATTCCTGAGAAGGGATTAGGTGGAAAAACATTGGGTCTGGCGGCTGATTCTGATGTAGGGTATGTGGGGGAGGCATACCTCATATACCCTGTTAGTAGACTAGTGACTTGCCGTTATGTTCAGAACAACAAGTTCCATGAGGAAGCACTATCCCTAAACTTATGACCACTGTTGGACACATGCAGAGGTATGTAATTGATGAACATAATCTCCAGCAGTGTCTCAGCTTAGGGATGAAACTAGGAGAATCACCTGGGCTATTTCCTCAAACAGTCCCCTTGCTTGAAGGAGTATATTGAATTAAATACCGAACAGAGGGCGGTTCCGACTACTAATTTCGAGAAAGACTTTTATAAATTAGTGAACAATACTATTTTTAGTAAAACCATGCAAAATGTAAGAAATGAACACGACCTTTTGATTAGGATCGAATTAGATGGGCTGTGGGGCGTAAGAACGTGCATCACCAGGCCAGATTTTAAGTGGGTCACTATTCTCAATGAGACCTTTGCTTTCCAAGGGCATGTCGAAGGCTTCAGTAGAGTTTACAAAACCAGTCTATTTGGGTATGTGTATACTGGACATCTCCAAACTCCACATGTACCGCTTCCGCTATTAATTTGCCGGAACTAATTTCTTTAAACCAAAGATACTTTATATGGACACAGATAGCTTCATCTACTGGGTGAAGAACTTCATGTAATAACTAGGTGTCATGGCAATGAATTAGACACATCTGGATATGCAGCTGATAATCCTTACGGCATTGTTCCTCAGACAAGAAGGTTATCGGCGTAATGAAAGATTAGGCGGATGGATTGCCGATTGTGGAGTTTGTGGGTCTAGGAGCCAAAATGTGTGCATATCGTACAACAAATGGAGCCACCCAGAGGCGGGCTAAGAGAGTGCGACGTTCGGCTTCATGTGCCCTCACCGTCAAAGACTAATTGCAGTGCCTGAACGGTGGCATTCGCAGTGCTCTGCCATAACCACCACATTTGGTACAGCACACTAGTGTTCGATGGCGAGGTCACGAGGTCTATACTGTGCTGCAGTCTAAAGGCGGATTGTCACCTCATAGGGATAAAAGAGTCATTTGTGATGACGGGAAGCATTAATAATACGATGAAGCGGATGGCCCTAAAATGTTCATCCCAAACAGCTGCACTAAAATGACCTGCGTGGAACTCACACTTAAAACTAGTATGACCTGGGTAGCTAGCGCTCGGTGAAACTTTAAAACTAAACATGCGGGCGTCCCCTGGGCGTCTAGGTATACCTAGACGGCTCATTCTCTCACACCAGAAGCAAACATGCGAATAAATAAACGGTCCTTATCAGAGCCAACATCTATAAATATTGAAGGCATATCATCAGCCAAAGACCATCTGTTATCCAACCTATGCCGTGACAAAAAACGCAACGTCCTGTGTATACAAGAGACGCCTAGAGATGAGCGACAGAGACGACCAGAAATACCGGGCATCAAACTAGCTGCAGAAACACCGCACTCTCAGTAGGGAAGTGCTATATTTGTAAGACCAGGGCTTCAGATAATCAGTGTCCATTGCACTGTAGAAAATAACATCCAGGTCATCTCAGTGGAGCTGAGTAACTGCGTGGTTACCTCTGTGCATAAGCCCCCTTCGGCTGCATTTTCCTTCACACCACCCAGGAACTTCCATAACAGCAAGACGTCTGTAGTAATCGGTGACTTTAACAGCCATAGTCATTTGTGCGGATACTCTGAAGATGACGAAAATGGGGAGGCAGTCCTCTCCTGGGCTGAATCCTGCCAGTTGTCTCTTATACATGACAGCAAGCTACCCCCTTCCTTCAACAGTGGCATGTGGCAAGGTGGATTGAACCCTGACCTCCTCTTTGTGAGTGAAGACATCACACAGCTTTGCTCCAAATCAGTGTGCTCGCCCAAACCAAAGACGCAACACAGGCCACTACTGATTAAGTCTGTGCAACCTATTCCTGAAGAGTATGACAGCTTTGTTCAAACTGTCAAACATTGCTCCCGGGCATCAATTCCAAGAGGGTGTAGGACAATGTATCTGCAGGGTGTGACCCCTGAAACAGCTGCTCTGCTGGACGAACACTATCGACTATATGAAGAAAATTCTTATAGCGAGGAAACTTATCTGGCTGCGCAAAATACTCTCTCCTCAATCTCTGAGGCGAAGAGAGAACAGTGCATTAAACTGATGACAGAATGTGAGATGAGTAGAAGTAGTCAAAAGGCCTGGAGATTGTTACGACACCTTAACAATGATCCGTCCCAACCCAGTACGCATACAAATGTGAAGGCAGACCAGATCGCACACCAGCTTTTGAAAAATGGTAAACCTGACCATAGCAGTAAAATCGGGAGACGAACCCTGGAAATGGATCCCGAACAAGAGGGAAACATTCTGTCTCGAACATTCAGTTTGAATGAGCTCGACTCAGCTCTAAATAAGTGATAAGTGATGTAGATGTAGATGTAGATGTAGAAAAGCAACACGGGTAGATGACATAAGAAATGAACAGATCAATAACTTTGGTCCAGGCGCAAAGTGCTGGCTACTCGAGCTAATGAATAATTGTGTCAGGAGGGGCAAGATACCAAAATCTTGGCGGAAAGCAAAAATTGTAACTATACATAAACCATGGAAAGACCGGGGTGACCCCAAAAGCTATAGGCTAGTCTCCCTCCTACGCCACCTGTATAAGGTTTTGGAAAGGTTGATTTCTCCAAAGAATTACAGGTATGATAGAACCATTACTGATCCCTCAACAGGCAGGAATCAGACAAGGGAAGAGTTGCACAGCACAGGTGTTGAATTTGACACAGCATATAGAGGACGGCTTCCAAAGGCGACAGATAACAGGAACCGTGTTTATAGATCTTTCAGCCGCCTACGACACTGTCAACTACAGACTCTTGTTGCTGAAGCTATACAACCTCACCAAGGATTACAAACTAACCTGTCTAATTAGAAATCTTTTGCAGAACCGAAGATATTTTCTGGAATATCAAGACAAAGAAGCAGATGGAGGCAGGAGAAAAATGGGTTGCCACAGGGCAGTGTACTGGCACCCACCTTCTTCAATAAATACGCTAACGACCAGCCGTTACCAGAAGGAACACAAAGCTTCATATATGCAGGTGACCGAGCAATCACAGCACATGAACACAGCTTTGAGAAGGTGGAGCGGAAGCTAACTGATGGTCTGAAAGAATTAACTGCCTAATACAGGGACAATCAATTGAAACCAAACCCTTCTAAGACCCAGACCTGTGCTTGCCACCTCCGAAACAGAGAGGCTAGTAGAACCTTTCAGATAGATTGGGAAGGAACCTCTTCAAAACATTGCAAGACTCCAAAATACCTCGGAGTCACTCTGGACCGTGCTCTTACATATAAGTAACATTGCTTAAGAACAAAGCAAAAAGTGGCTGCCAGGAACAATGTGGTTAGGAAGCTGACTGGAACAACTTGGGGAGCACAGCCAGACACAGTGGGCACATCCGCATTAGCCTTTTGCTACTCTGCAGCTGAGTACGCTTGCCCAGTATAGAGCAGATCTACACATACAAAGAAAGTTGATGTTGCTCTGAATGAGACATGTCGTATCATTACAGGTTGTGTAGGGGCCACACCTGTGGAAAAACTGTACTGCTTATCCGGCATAGCCCCCCCCCTCCCCCCACCCGGACATCCAAAGAGATACAGCAGCACAGAGTGAAATGAAGAAGGCATCAACATCCGAAGCCCACCCACTACATGACCACCAACCGGCACAGCAAAGACTTGTGTCTAGAAAGAGCTTCCTTCACAGCACAGAACCACTCGCTGACACTCCACATCAACACCGGGAGAATAGATGGCAGGTCAGATGCCAGCATCTGGAGGAGTGGCTGATCCCGCAAGAAGTTCTTCCCCCAGGCGACACACAGAAATGGTCCACATGGAAATCACTCAACCGCCTGCGTTCTTCTGTCACAAGATCCAAGAGTAATCTGGAGAGGTGGGGCTTCAAGGTGGATTCACTCCAGTGTGACTGCACAGCTGCCGTGCAGACATCAACACATCTACTACAATGCACATTACCTCCAACTGTGTGCACCATGCAGGACCTCGTAAACGCTACACAAAGTGCACTGGACGTTGCAAATTTTTGGGTATCCACTGTATAGATTAAAATTACCTTATGTTTGACAACACAATCTGTGTCTAATCATTTATTTCATTCTTGACTAGTTTAATTTATAAACCATAATGTATGTATGTATGTAGTAATGTATCTAATATTGTTTTTTTTTTTAGTTTGCTTCTGACACGAGAAATAAATAACCTTCATAGTAAGAAGCACGGAATCTTGCATACCTGTAAAATTGCAAGACTGTATACATACCGATCCCACTGTAGCAGTAAACTGTCATACGGATAGAATTCAGAATTCAAGTAGACTCTGGCGTTGCAGCTGTCAAATACAGTGGAATCATTTGCTAAATTCTCCCGTCCATTGGTCTGGAATGCGAGTATGATGAATCTTAGAGTTTGCAGTTGCTCTGAGGTTTTAATAGCCCGTGTTTGTCTGCTCGCTGCCGGTAGCACCGGGTACTCAAAAACCTCCCATGAGCGGAAAGTTAATGGCAGATATGTACCGGTATTCAGAACTTTAAAAAAAGGTTTCAACCACTCCTTGTCTGCCACAGTGATGTGTGGAATATTCCATATAATTTTATTGATGATGATCTGATTCTCCTCTTGAGTTTCTTGAATGTATGAGTTGCTATCTGTTGAGCTGCATACCAGAATAAGCTCTTCTTTAGCATTTATTATAACTCGCTGCATGCCCTCAAAGTACCCCATAAGCATTTTTAGTGGTATGCGTGCAGTGAATCAGCGGTACTCCTCGGTTATTCTGCCCACGGGCTCGTCTGTGAACCATCCTGCGTTTTCTAAGGCATTTAAATCCTATGATGGTAATAAGACATAAGTTTTAAGGGTTGATGCTATGTTGACATTTCGTATACTATCAATTTCTACCCCATTAAGTTCATGACGTGTTTCCTGGAACAGGAATGCCAAAGCATTACTTGTAAGTGTTGATCCCACTGTGTGACTACCATCCTTTTTCTTAAAGGATCCATCCAAATATATGAAACTCTTGCATGGAAGAGTTAAAGCGTCTTGATGCTGGATGACAGTGCTAATTTCATGATTCTTGTTAAATGTCGTTGAAGCATAAGTTTTATGTGGGAAGTATTCCTGGCGTATGATTCGCTCATAGTGTTCCACTGGGGGAGACGTATTGAGCGACGACGTCATTGCGAGGTTTCAAGCCTATTGATTTAAGAATCTTGTAGTTCGCACGTGTTATCACCTTGCGGTTCTGCTGCGAAGAGCTACGCTGTGGGCTGCGTACGCTGGTTTTATACCTTACGCACATCTTGTCGTAGATGTAGTCGTACACTGATTTCCTCACCACGAAAGTCAACAAGTTGGTTATTCTGATCCACAATACGCAGCTCCAGATATTCCATTGTCTGAACTTTCACTGGAACGCATATAGCGGTGGTAGGAGTATCAATAATGTTATATACCCTGTTCCAACTGGTGGGAAGAATACTATAATTGAATGAACCAATCTGTTGTTGAGATATGAGTTCATGGCCGTGTTACACTCGACACGGATTGTACTGACAGGGAGAATATCCACTGTCTGATCAGGCTTGTAAAATTCATTGGGGTCCGTCTTCAAACTCGTCCCTTTGTGAAACCCAGTAGTGGGCCTACTGAATCTTTCTGCTTAAAGTCAATCGAAGCATTCACCGTCCTTATTTCAGATTTAAGTATACTGATATTTGCACGGAGCTCAATCCCTTTTCTAGACTGTTTTAAAACTTCGTTTAAATCGTCAGTATCGTATGCACCAGGTTCAATTTCTACCGTTTCTTCTTTACCATTAATTTTCAGATGCAGTTAATTGTTAGCTTCTGTTATATTTCGGATGGTGTTGTATGTCTCCAGTCCAATCAGCGCGATGCTCCAATCTCCAACGCTTAAATCAATTGGTGGGAAATAATTCGAGGTTAGTTAGGTTTAAGTAGTTATAAGTTCTAGGGGACTGATAACCTCAGACGTTAAGTCTCGTAGTGCTCAGAGTCATTTTCTACAGACTATCGTTCTTTTGATGTCAGATAGTACGACATTGCATCTAAACGTCGACTGGTGAATGGGCGCTTAATACCCGGCCTTATATATCATTCATAAAATTCAGAAGAACCATGATGCATAGATGACCACACAGGAGCGTATCAAAGTATTGGTAGCGTCGAAAACTGTAGAACACATGTCTTCTGCCTGTGAAGTATCGTTGTAATTCTTCTGGAGGTTGCCGAATGAGGCGAAACAGTAGACGTTATTTGTATATCTTTCTTTTTTTTTAACGTATGCTACCCAGTGTGTTCCAGGTCCTCCTGCCACATCCAATTACGCATTCTCGTGTTTTTCACATTGTCCTCGGTAATGTGTTCCTCATAAACACATCTCTGAATGTTCAATTTCTTCGTAATAAACGTAAATAGATCTGTATTTGTAAGCTCCCTTTCTGGTTGTGGACTGCTAGGGACCTTTTTTGTTTGTTTATGAAGACACCTAGCAAAAATGGCTCGAAGAATTCGGGACTTAGAGGTCATCAGTCCCCTAGACGTAGAACTACTTAAACCTAACTAACCTAAGGACAGTACACACATCCATGCCCTAGGCAGAATTGGAACCTGCGACAGTAGCAGCAGTTCGGTTCCGGACTGAAGCGCCTAGAACCGCTCTTCCACAGCGGCCGGCAATACCTAGTCCTTTCTTGTATGATTTCACGTATAGCCCTTTTCCGATGGCTGCTGCCTCCTTCATGCGGTTATGTCTTCGGGCCTCCTGCAGTTGTTACTGAGAGCTTTGCGCATTCTTGACGGTCCGGGCAACAGCTGCAGCACCCCCAGCCAGTAAACCCACCGCTGAGAGACCGGCTAAGGCAGGAATAAGGAAGGGAATAATTCCAATTCCACCCGACGTCTTTGGTTTTGGTAGTGCCTTGTGTGGTTTAAGCGATCTTTTTTTTCTCACTCCTTTCTGCTTCACGGGGCTTTTAGCTACATACTACGCTGTCGGGATACAGTTTCTCATGCCCCCTTTGGTTTTCATCTTCTTCCTTAGCGCCATACGTGCAGCGCTCATAACTTGGCTGAATTTCTTCACAACCAAAAGCAGCTAACTTTACCACGCATCTTCCTTTCAACTGCAAATGCTGCAATGCGTTGGCCTATGCCATTATCCTTTCTCGCACTAACTTGGCCACGCATCTTTCTTTCATCTGCAAATGCTAAAATGCGTTGGCCAATATGCCAATACACATTTTCGCACGTATTGCCATAGCTTTATCACCTACAATTCGATCGGCTGTGTGACGATGTTTATTTGCTGCGTAAGCGATGTCATGTTCCATACGTGCATCGTCAAATAGATCTAATTCCTCATCACTGCGTGCCAAGCGTACTTGAAGTTTACTTCCAGGCCCGCAGTAGTTACATCCATGAATGTGTAATTCGACTGGTAGTTTGTCGAGAATACCGCCTCCTCCTCTAATGCGTTTCCTGTCACGCATGTTATACTACTGAGGTGCTTGTGGTCTGCGCTCCCTGTTATATAAAAATTCGTCAGCGTCGATCCAGCTGTTTCGTACTGCGGGGAAACCAAGCCATTTAACCAACGCTGGATGCCATATGAGCGTCTCTCCGAGATACACATCTGGTTCAGAGCTCTTCCGCAGCTCTTGCGTGTAAAAGCATCCAGCAATTTCAGAACCACTGCTGTCGTTTAAGAGTTAGATTCTAGGATTCGTTCTCTGCACTTTGGAAACTGTGAATATCTCGGCTCACCAGTTTGGCATGTATGATTTCTCAAACGTTGTCTTCTGTTTTGAAATATGAACTAAATCACCTACATTAAATTGCTATCTGCTCGGATCTACCATTTTAATACGATTGTATAGTGTATCTAGAAGTTTATTATCACGAACATCGATGGTCTCACTTTTATTGTGCGATGTTTGGTCCTGTTATACTGTGCAATTATTTGCGGGAGGGTATCGATACATCTGTGTGAGCCACGAAGATTGAATTGCATCCACATCTGGATTTTCACTGTTCTGTTAAGACGTTCCACAATACTCACGTGCAGATGGGTGAAAATCGAGTAGTGATTTATTCCATACCGATCCATCAGAGCCTTGAAATATTTATTGTAAAACTCACCGCTGTGATCTGTCTGAAGGTTGTCTAGGCTTCTATTCGTCCCCGCCTGGAGAAAGCCATCAAACACATGCGAGACCTCCTTCCCTGTTTTCACTTTCACAGGTAATGCCCAGGCATATTTAGAATAAGTGTCAATGACCATTAAAATATATTTGAATCCCTTATTCATACGTGAATATTCTGTCATGTCGACAAGATCCGACTGCCACAGGTAATCAAAACCTTTAATCATGACGTATCTTCGAGGGTATGTTTTGCTTGCTGCTTTATGCAGTTCTCGAACTACAGTCTCCATACTTATTCGATGATGCTTCTTCTCTAAACTCAGAAATTATTCAAACAAATTCATTGGAAAGAGCTGTATTATCAGCGGCAACTGATGCCATGAGCAGTCGCAGCTGGTCTATTAGTTCAAGGGGTTGTCGTAATAAATATACTGGGAGAGTCGATTGCTCACTCTTTTATGCTGAATACCAATACCATCAGCACTGTCATTTTTTTCACCATCCAAAACAGGTCTTATAACGGATTTGTATTTCACATTGCTTCGACTTTTTGTATTCTTAGGCAGAACAGTTAAAAGCAATATTTCACAATACATTTCCAGATCTTTAGGCGAATAATTTGCAGTTTTTGTGGGTCTTAGAAAAATAAGGTGAGGTAGACGGGGTGTTATTTGAAAGTTTACATTTAAAGTTATAGGCTGTGTGCCCAACATGTATGATTTCTCACCACTAACACCGAATATTTTATCTATACTAGTGTCACAGTCGTCTTTGGGGAAATTCGCTAAAAGTTCATCGAGAGATTCAATAACTGGTTTAAAGGTTTCTCGCACTGTCTGCTCCCGTTTCAAATGCCCTAACCTCAGTAACCGTAACTTCTCGCAAACGGCCTTCCGTGCCTCGATGACTTTATGGTTAGTCGACATCTCGGTGTATACTAACCGGTCTTCTGTGCAGCTTGAGGTTTTGTATGCCCGCTCTTCTTCTTCTTATGCTGTTCCTCCTTCTCAGTAACAGATGTTTTCCCTTCAGCCTATTTTCTTTTCAATTGTGTTAACCCACTTGTACAATGTCCTGTTCTCAATGACAGCTAGTTTCCCTTCATTTAAACCGTTTACTTTCTCCTCGATTGCATTAGCCCGATCATTCAGTGTATTGTTCAGTCTCAGAAGGGTTTGACAATACGGCTTTAGTTCATTGTGTGTACTGAGAGGGAACAGTTTGTTCCATCTCTTTACAATTAGTATTTTTGTTGCATTATACTGAATATACTTTCAAAATATTTTTTTTAGTTTGAGTGAAGAAGTGGACTCCTTGTTTATTTAATTCATAACTGCATAAATGCACTTCCTCTCCTTAATCCCTCTACGTTGCCTTGGGTTAATTAACTTTGGGGTTTGTATTAAGAGTTCGTCTTGTAACGCCGGGCACGCATCTCCCCCTATTTCCATCTGCTGCACTATAATTTTTTTCCTTATTTTGTTACCTGAAGATATGACATTTCTGTGTCTTTATATATTTTAATTGTTTTACTGTTTGTATATATATATATATATATATATATATATATATATATATATATATATATATATATACTTATGCATTTATGTTGGTTTGTTTTGTGAATATTATTTGTATTTATACGCTGGGTCTGGCCTAGGGAAAAATATGCTATCGAACGAATACATCGATAGGTCGTGTGGAGAACCAAAGTGTGTAGGATCTTTGGTAGTGAACTCTGCCGCGTGGAGCGCGGGCAGAGCAGAGAGACTCTGGCTGGAGTAGTGCAGTGGAGCAGGTGTGTTGTGTGACGCTCCCGCGAGTTGCCGCGCGTTCGGGGTTGGGCAGCATGTAATTGCGTTGACTTGCTATGATAGTTTCTGACACGGTGTCGCGGACGGTAAGCATTAGCTGGCGCACATCAAGAGACCGTTTAGCCTGGTGACCGTGTCGAGAAGAAGGCGCGCCAACGTCCAACTTCTGCAACAGCGACGGCCGACAATGAGTGACTGTCGCCACCTCCTCGATCGACGGCTTCAAACCTTCAATCAACCAACAAGGAAGACTGGAAGCACGTAAAGTTTTAGAACTGTATGGCAGACCCCAGCTTTTCAAACTGTTCCAATTTCGTAACTATAATTACAGCAACTTAGCATGAACATTTGTTGCTCATTGTCCCAATTGCATTACCAAGCAGGGTCCCTTCGTTTTCCGGAACGAACCCGAGTGTCGTTGAAATTCGAACGCCAGCATTAAAGAAATATTATTCCATTTCACTGCTTTAATTTCAAAGTTCAGTTAAACTATTCATAGCTGGCTACAATATTTAGATTACGCAAGCACAAATTATCAGTGCGAGTTTTGTTACCATATTTTGGCTTAGCCGTGACTACAGCTCAGCTTGGTACTTACTATATTTTCCTATTGTCAGTTGTTCAGAATCATTTAATTAAAGTTCAAAGTTAAATCTCTTATTTCGAAATTGCGTAGATTCAAGTAGCTTTTGAAATGATTGTTGAGGTAGCCCAAGACTAACCGTATTTGACTGAATTTCGATGTGCTTCAGAAACGAAGTTCACTATTAATTTCAGCCACTAAATTAACTTTCAATTCTCCGGTTTTATTAATTCTTTTGCTAAATTAAGTCAGTGTAGCGAAATTTATTACTTCTGACAAACTTTCAGTTTTCACTCTACACGTGTCAACCTCCAGTTGCCACGCTTCTTGTGCTATTTATATGTGTAATAACCTTTCTTTTTCAGTTACTATAGTTGTCCATAGGACTGACGACCGTAATTTCCCCAAACCTCAAATATCTAATTACCGCTAGTTAATTGTTAACGTAACGGCCGCACATTTACTTCCTTTATTAACTTTACCCCTTTTCAAAATTAATTTCCACCAGTTTCATTTGCATTTTTCCTTTCATTACATGTAACCCTTTCCTCCCTCTTTACCGGCAGATTAACTTTGGTGACTATCGCTTTTCACAAATTTCACTATCATTAAGGTCGATAAGTGAGGGGGAGGTTACAGTCTGCTGGTAGTAGCAACGCAGAGACGTGGTCACCCTGTAGGTCGGTTTAGTGCCAACCTAAGCCTGGAGTAAAGACAGCGGTAATGCACCTGTTTGCCAGGAGGTAGTTCGGGGTGGGTAACAGGTCCCCCTCCCCTCCATGTAAGGGGAACTGCCGTTGAGAGCCGCCATGATAGAGCCATTCTTGGGGAAGTGGCTGAACTGAATGGAAGGAATCGAGGGCGATCTCCGTCTCTGCCGCCAATTTCACTGTGGGATGAGGTATTATGTGTTACACTGTTATTAATCTGCTCTTTTTCAGGACTATTAGTTAGCATGTCGTTACAGCCATTCATTCATTTTTTGAGAAATTTTGTCTGTAAAATTAAAGTTTTCAGGTAGGTTTTCTTTTCCGGAGGTGAGCATGGGGCCTCGCGTTATCCATTTATAGTGCTGCAATCACTTGGTGCCTTCAGCACACGAGAGCAGCAATAGCTCTAAAAAATCGTATAGTTTTATTTTTTAGAAGGAGCGTTTTGTAATGTTAAGGTAACCTGGTGCCTCACCCCATCTAGTTAACTTAACACGTGGTCGTAATGGCTGATGAATAATTTAGATGTCGATTCCGTGTGAAACCTGGTAGGAGATGCGTGTGTTTCGCGTGACTTACTTAAGGTTATAAGTGTGTGACGTAATTTTTTAAGCCATCTGATAAATTTTGGTCACGGATCCTTTTAACCCCCATTTGCAAGCAGCACGCCCTAACTACTTTGATGAAGAATAAGTTGAGCGTGTGAATAATTGCATAGAATGGAAAGCAAGAACGAACAGAAGTGTGAGTATAAAGAAATTAGCTGTTGGTATCGGTCACCCATGTGGTGTCAAATTGCTCTGCCAGCGAGCTACCAGTTCGTTCTTGGAAATTAGTTAAGGTGAGGATGCTTGCGTGTGCGGTTAATTGTTTATTTGCGTGTTCAATATTTCACAGGATGCTTTATGTTTTTAAGAATTTGCTTTCTTTTGTGTATATGGAAGAAGTTTGTGTCTGTTTTGTCCCCGTTTTCCCGCCAAAAGAATTTTTGGTAGTTGGTCCAAGTACACTCCTGGAAATTGAAATAAGAACACCGTGAATTCATTGTCCCAGGAAGGGGAAACTTTATTGACACATTCCTGGAGTCAGATACATCACATGATCACACTGACAGAACCACAGGCACATAGACACAGACAACAAAGAATGCACAATGTCGGCACTAGTACAGTGTATATCCACCTTTCGCAGCAATGCAGGCTGCTATTCTCCCATGGAGACGATCGTAGAGATGCTGGCTGTAGTCCTGTGGAACGGCTTGCCATGCCATTTCCCCCTGGCGCCTCAGTTGGACCAGCGTTCGTGCCGGACGTGCAGACCGCGTGAGACGACGCTTCATCCAGTCCCAAACATGCTCAATGGGGGACAGATCCGGAGATCTTGCTGGCCAGGGTAGTTGACTTACACCTTCTAGAGCACGTTGGGTGGCACGGCATAAATGCGGACGTGCATTGTCCTGTTGGAACAGCAAGTTCCCTTGCCGGTCTAGGAATGGTAGAACGATGGGTTCGATGACGGTTTGGATGTACCGTGCACTATTCAGTGTCCCCTCGACGATCACCAGAGGTGTACGGCCAGTGTAGGAGATCATTCCCCACACCATGATGCCGGGTGTTGGCCCTGTGTGCCTCAGTCGTATGCAGTCCTGATTGTGGCGCTCACCTGCACGGCGCCAAACACGCATACGACCATCATTGGCACCAAGGCAGAAGCGACTCTCATCGCTGAAGACGACACGTCTCCATTCGTCCCTCCATTCACGCCTGTCGCGACACCATTGGAGGCGGGCTGCACGATGTTGGGGCGTGAGCGGAAGACGGCCTAACGGGGTGCGGGACCGTAGCCCAGCTTCATGGAGACGGTTGCGAATGGTCCTCGCCGATACCCCAGGAGCAACAGTGTCCCTAATTTGCTGGGAAGTGGCGGTGCGGTCCCCTACGGCACTGCGTAAAATCCTACGGTCTTGGCGTGCATCCGTGCGTCGCTGCGGTCCGGTCCCAGGTCAACGGGCACGTGCACCTTCCGCCGACCACTGGCGACAACATCGATGTACTGTGGAGACCTCACGCCCCACGTATTGAGCAATTCGGCGGTACGTCCACCCGGCCTCCCGCATGCCCACTATACGCCCTCGCTCAAAGTCCGTCAACTGCACATACGGTTCACGTCCACGCTGTCGCGGCATGCTACCAGTGTTAAAGAGTGCGATGGAGCTCCGTATGCCACGGCAAACTGGCTGACACTGACGGCGGCGGTGCACAAATGCTGCGCAGCTAGCGCCATTCGACGGCCAACACCGCGGTTCCTGGTGTGTCCGCTGTGCCGTGCGTGTGATCATTGCTTGTACAGCCCTCTCGCAGTGTCCGGAGCAAGTATGGTGGGTCTGACACACCGGTGTCAATGTGTTCTTTTTTCCATTTCCAGGAGTGTAGTAATCTTGGGTGTGAATTTCGATCACTGTCCCAAACAGACGGACCCAATGGCAGCAACGTAGTTACATCCTCTTCCCCAGTGCTTAAGTAGCAACGAGATGTCTGTTAGTTTAAGCACCTTCAGTGCGGGACAAAATTAGAATTTATTTGACTTGGCTTTGTTTGTTGCAATTAAGTCTGTAAAGTTTCTGGTAATATAGATAATAAATGTCTTATAAACTCGATGTCATGAATTTAGTGGTCACTACAAACCCCAGTCCTGTGTAGAGAGCAATGTTATCAACAAAGTGGAGTCCTTATAGATCGTGTTATAACGTGGCATTTACTTTCTTGCGCACTTGGTTGCTTCAGCTCTCCCCCGCGTTATCCGTTGCCACTTTTAACATAACTAGATGTCGGGCCGGCCCCCTTAAATTCAATCGTTCCGAGCATTGAACCAAGCAGGTAAGCGCGTGTAAATGAGGCGCCTTGGCCACACAGTCACCCGGCACACTCTAGCACAGATAGAAGGATAGAAAGGAAGAGAGATACAAAGGTAAGGATACATAACCAGACAGAATACTTTCATCTGGGCCAGGATTATTTACCAGGGATTTATTTGTGCATTTATGTGTCCATGATCTTCGACGTTGTTGTTGTCTGTCCATATTCAGAGTTGTGTTGCTGTGAAATTTTTGGGGGGATAACTTTTTTTTTTGTACTAGGTTAATAACGTAGTATTAATTTTGGCGGGAAATAATTTGATAGCAATAGTTGTGTACATTCTATTTTGCGGAGTGAGTTTACAGGGGTCTAAAATTCATTGCGTGACATGAGAAAAATAACTAGCAAGCGTTCGTGACCTTGAACCGTCTTTGAGGGTCATGTTCACGAGGCAATGGCGGCAGGTACCGCGCCCACACCGCCGGACAATGAATGCGCCCCCACAGCCGGGCCAAGAATTTCGTTGTGTGGAACTGCACAAGGCATGCGGAGGTGAATGAACATTGCGCAACTGTTGCCCGCGCGTCCATTACCGCAGAACAGGGTGTGAATCCCAGCAGTAAAACTCCAGATTGGCTTAGTTCGGCTCTGAATAAACTAATTGATGGGAATGATAAACTTAATAAGCGTTTTTACGAGAAAAATAAGCGTTTTGATGAGCAAAATACCGCGTTTAATACTCGTTTTGCCGAGTAAAATACCGCGTTTAATGCAGCACAGGCCGAAATTAAGAAATACTTGGATGAGCAAGAACAATTGATTCACAAGCAGTTCGAGGATCAAGAGAAAACGATAGGTCCACGACTTGCAGCAGTTGGCGACCGAATTGATGCCATAATCGCGGGAAGTCTTGTGGCAAATGACGCTATGCAAAGTGAGGTGCGCGAAATTCAAAAAAATATATCTGAACTTAGTGAACGCATAGAGGTAGCTGCACTTGAACATGACCTCTCGGATAAGGAGAACGGAGTCAGTGACAGAAATCTAATAAGATGTAATAAATAAAATCTGTAGTGAACAGACGGAGCTACTGGAAAAAGTATGTCAGCAGGTGACGCCACAAGCGAATCACAGTGACAAAGTCGTGGGTAGGATTGATGACTTAGCCAGAGCTGTTAAGGAAATCACATTGGGAGTAGATGCAGTATCCGATCGAACACAGCCAATAGCGATTAGTGACAGCCAAGAGGCACAATCACTACTCCGATTTAAGCAGGCTCAGGAAGACATTTATCGCAGAAATCGGGATAATTTAGCAGAACTAATGAAACAGGATAAGGTGCAAAGGAACAGTAGGGCCACTTCGCGAAACGACAGTGAAGTAGGCGCCGCCAATAAAAGACGCCGTACTGAATCAGAAGAAGTCAGTGACTTGGAAGAACGATTATGTAGTATTAGATCTCCTGTGGCATCAGTCCCGGCAGTATGTGCCGAATGGATAGACATGAATGAGGAAGAATGTAGGCGGCATTTCGTGGCTGCCTTAAATTACTCGGTCTTTTCTGATTCCAATAACCATTAGCACCCCTGTGTTTGGTTAGGCCAATTTGAAAATATATAGCCAGCTTCGTGGGGAGAGAGCTTGAAAATACGCTTTCTGTACAACCACTTGAGAGATGAGTCGAGTGCATCGACGCAGATTGCAATCGGCGACTGTGTCACGTAGAAAGATTTCACACGGGCCTGCCTGAACGAGTTTTGGTCGAAAGGTATCCAAGATCGGATAAAATTAAATATTCTCAGGAAAGAAAACTGTCAAAATAGTCCGGAAAACAACCCAGTTCGTTACTTTCGCGAGATGATTAAGAATAATCAGTATTTGGATGTGCCATATTCAGATGCAGCATTGGTTAGGATATGTCTCACGAAATTACCTCCGAAACTGCGGAGAGAAATTACGAAAGTGGGTCGAAGTATGCTTGATGTTGTGGCGTTCCAACAATCTTTGCAAGAATTAGGGGAAGAGATTGGTCACAATGGGCCTAACGAAGTGAGAAGGGATGACCAGGTACGTCATCACAATTATGAGCGAGAGCAAGGGAACCGAGAAACAAATTACGTGCCGCAGCGACATTTTAATCACGGGCGTAATAGACGCTTTGCACCGCGAGGTAATCGTGGGCATAATCAGTACCGGAGGAATTCCTATGGGAACGGAGCGCGATATCATCAACCCTCACCGCCGGCTGGTGTAGAAATACGATCAGCTGACCCACGTCATAATGTGCGGAGTGTCGATGATTCACGAGAAGAAAGCTGACTGACAAGTCCGACACCGGAGTGTAGTGATCCTGTAAATAGAGGTATTATTGGAGAGAGATATTATTGGAAGAGAACGAAGAAATGGACGTGTTTGAATTACCCATGTAAGTGTACTTATAAATAACATTATCATCCCCTGTGTCTTGGACTCAGGCAGTCAAGTGTCAATTTTGAGGGAGGATGTTTACAGTTGTGGGGGAGAGATAAGATGGCAGACGTTGCCATTACAGAGAACCATAGTCCGCAGAGCAGTGCAAGGAAAGTGCGTTGAGGTCAGGCGTCACATCCAAATCTATTTCCAATATCAAGGGCAGGTGATGATTGTAGTGTTCTTGATTGTGTCAAAATTAACAGTCGAAGCAATTTTAGGCTTGGATTTCATGAGGGAGTATCGAGCTACATTAAATATAAGCAATGGTTTCTCCACAGAAGTTATTGGTGAGGAGGAAGTACATTTGAGCTTTGACGAATCGGTAAATGTTAAGGAAGGCACGGTGGCCTCCTTTAAATTATCTGTGAAATCCGAACATAAACGGGAATATGGCTGGCAGAGGCAGGTTGACTTACAGTGCGAGTTGGCGCGAGTGAAACCGTCAGTGACGAAATTATCGAAAAGAAAATAGAACATATCGAATCAGGTAGTGTACGAGAAGAGTTGAAGGCGATATTGCACAATAACAGGAGTGTTTTCAGGACGTACTGGCACTATCAAAGACTTCACTTACAAGTTCCAGGTAAAACCACATAAAGCGTTTTTCGTACGACCATGGATACCACCACTTGCCAGTCGAGAGAAAGTATCATCAGAGATAGATTCCATGTTAGAACAAGGAGTAATAGAACGTGGTGTAAGTTCTTATAATAAACCCTTAACATGTGTTCCCAAGAAAGATGGATCAGTAAGACTTGTCCTCGATTCGAGGCAACTGAATTCTATTATCGACACGGAAACTGATCGACCTGAGACACTTAATGAATTACTGCAAAAGTTCCATGGAGTGACTTCTCAATTCACTCGATATGAGGGACAGCTACTGGCAGGTGGAGATCGATGAAACTTGCCGAAAATATACGGCATTCCTTTGGTGTGGGCGTTATGTCTTTCGCAAGTTGCCATTCGGCCCTAATGTCTTCAGCCGCTTTTATTCGGGCATTGAGCACTGTCGTTCCCGAATCATTGCGGAAGAAGGTAATACTTTGTCGACGACATATTGATTGCCGAAAGGACGTGGCAAGATGATAACGAAGTCCTAGATCAGGGTTTGGTAGACACGATGTTACAATCTCCAAAAGTCCGAACTCGGCAGAGGAGAGACAACATTTCTTCGGCTTATAGTGACACCGGAAGGTAAACACCCCGAATCTGAGAAATTAAGTGCAATTAGAAATATCCCGCACCAAAGACGAAGAAATGGCTGCGAGCCTATTTGGAGTTAATTAAATTTTACAAGAGGTTCATTAAGATTAAGGAGATTGCCACCCCACAGTTGTGTGCCCTGACCGGAAAGAAGAGTTTGTGGAAATGGAACGAGGTTGCGCAAAGAGAATTTGAAAGTTTGAAGGAGGCATTATTGTCTGCGCCTCTACTTGTGCACCCAGATCTTAGCAAGTCATTTTGCATGTCTTCAGACAGTTCACGGAACGGTCTGGGAGTGGCGTAGTCCCAAGAATGGGAAGAAAATGGTGAAATAATACCTCGACCGATCGCTTTCCCAAGTAGGGTGTTTAATAAAGCCCGAACAAAATTACACTGTCACTGAATTGGAAGCATTAGCAACCGTACGGGGCTTCGATAAATTCCGGTACTAACTGTTTGGAAGAGTCACAAATATATATGGACCACAAGGCGTTGCAATTTCTTATGACAGCTAAGTTGACCCACAAGAGATTAGTGAGGTGGGCCAAGTTCCTTCAGGAATTTAAATTTCAGATTATCTACGTGCCTGGCCCCTAAAATGTGGTGACAGACGCACTATCCAGAGGTCACGTTGGTGTCACAGTGATGGTACTGAACCCAAGTAGAATATTGATGAACTGCTGTATATGCGCAGTGCGGCCTTCGAAACTTTCATAGAGAATGCCCTGATTAAGATAGGAGGCGAACAGGACAAAGATCCCAATTGGCGAATAATTAAAGAAAGGCTAAATGACCAAGGGAAGAGGAGGCTCCTAAAATTCTATATGATAAAGGATGGTACCCTGTTCTATAGAAAACATCCAGATAAAGGAAACTGGTCGGTATGTATACCTGATGAAATCGTAAACAAATTGATTTGGTACTACTACCTGAACTATGGCCACTTTGGGGCCCGAAAGTGCAGTAGGAAATTGAAGGAATCGGTGTACTTTATTAGTATGGAGCGGAGAGTAAAAAAGGTACTATGTACTTGTGCAGTGTGTCAGAAAGGGAGTCCTTTACTGTCTAATGCAAGGCTCCATCTTTCCGATTGTACAGCCAGGTTAAGGGAATTTGCGGCCACGAATCTGTTCGGGATTTTGCCGCGAAGAATAAACGGATATCAATAAGTATTTGTGGCGGTAGAACTAGTGTCTAGAAAGGAAAGCTACGGCGAGCACAGTAGCCGCCGCTTTTGTCAAACAATTCCTGAAAGAATTGGTACACGTAGAGAAGGTGATTCCGGATAATTGACCACAATACAAGTCGAAACTATGGAATTGCACACTGAAGAAGAGACGTATAAGGACGATTTTTATATCCAAATTTAACCCGGCCTCGAACCCGACCGGGAGGGTTATTAAGGAATTGGGTAAACTCTGTCGAACTTACTGCAGTCGAAATCACAGAACCTGGGATGTGTTTTTGGGTGACTTCCAGAACGCCATTAATGAGTTGCCACATGGAAGTACTGTCCTATGTCCCATCATGGTGCTGCAGAATCGAGCACCACCTGACAGAATTAGGGAGATGGTGGATTTGCCTCCAAGAGGGAAGCAAAGGCATGGTGAAATTCTCAACTTAGCAAGTAAAGCGATTCAGAAAGAGGCTCTAAGTCGACAAGAGACAAAACAGAAAGATACGCCGTTTAATATTGAAAACTGGAGACAGTGTTAAAGGTCATCGTTTATCTAAGAAACACAGGTTTCTTGCTAGCAAGTTTTTAATGTGTATGTGGGGCCTTTCCGTGTGCTGAGTGGCGCATGAGGACGCCGCGAAGTTGAAACTATTCGCGGACGAAAGTCACGAGGTGGGCATCACATTTCTAACAAAGTTATTCCGAGAATAAAAGAACTTTTTTTTATTGGGCAATTTCGAGTCACTTGGTTGATGTCAAGGATAATCGAACGCTTAATTTTGAGTGTTCAGTGGGTGTAGAAAGAGAAACTGAGAGTTTGTGGTTAATTTATGAGTACTGTTCATATGGATGATGCACACTTTGAGGATATCTGAAATATGTGAATGAAGGAGAACCTGTCCCCGAGGATTTGTTAGTAGAGCCGAAAGTGCGCAGCAATGTTTTTTAGGTTATTTTTTGCCCTTGGTTACTGCTCAGGAAGCAGAGAGGTAGAGAGGAAGATGATTGCGCCGATAGGAGCGCGTATTAATGGGTCAAGGATCACAGAGCTCTTAATGGAGAAGAGATGAAAGGGTTTTGTGTGATTGTTAGGGAGTCTCACGAATAGAGTATGCTTTGTAATATTTTCTATAGAAAGTAAGAGTGTGTGTCAGATGCTGTAAAGATATGATTGAGAGAGAGGAATCACAAGAGAGAAGTAATACTGAACGGATGATAAAGGAATGGTAAGATCCTAGCGTTATGTCTAAGTGGTCAGGTAACCTGAAGTGGTAACATATAAAATTAATTTCTAATGCTCTGTAAGAAAGATTTGTCATATATGCTTTGCGTTCTTGATTTGTGTGGCGTGCGAATTTGTGTGTGCACTCTTCGTTGTCAGGTACTCGTAGATTTTTAATAACAGGTGGTGGAGGCGATGGCAAGTTGAAGATGACTCTGATGTAACAGGATGAAAATAAATGCTAGTGAATGAGCACAAGATAAGGTTATGCAATGGATTTGAATGGTGATCAGTATCCCGAGAAGAATATCCACAGGAAATAGTCTCAGTGCGAGAGTAAAGGTGGAAAATTGTGGTAACGAATTGTTCTAATGAAGTGAATCATTAAGATTAAATTTTACGGATTAGTCTGATTGTATGCATTTTGATGTGTCGTTAAGGGGAGTCCTTAGTGGACGTTATAACCCAGTATGGAGCGATTAGTTCATGTTGAGAGGGAATGTCTAATGGCTTGTAAAAAGAGATGTTTTGATGGTCAGTTAAAGGGGGCTTGCTTTCGATAAAGAACCAACTCCAAATCTTCCCTTTACTTGAACCTAATGCGTGATATAACCCGTGGGAGGATATAAGAACATTGTTTTCCATTTTCCAAGGTGTTGTGCATCATCTCCCTGCAGCTATAAGGATAATGAGTTAATGAAATTAGAAATAAGTATGATCTTGTAATTTGTTGTGGGTGTATCCCATTTGTTCTAAATCGATAGGAAATCAGATAGAAAATACACCAAGAAGGGTCATGTACCTCCTATGTGTGATTCACGATGTGTTATTCGGAGGGTCTCTAAATGTTCTTGGTGGATTGCTCTGTTTGTTTTAGTGTGATAGTTGTAAATTTGACTCCTTCATGTAAAACGGACATGGAGTCGCAGAATTTGAATTGTAATTAGTGTAAATTTTAATTTTTACTAACCATGTTGGAGGTAGTTGCTTTTAAATGTTCACCTGGAACAATTACGGCAGTCACTTAATGTAGAATATATTTTACACTCTTAAAAGAATATAATATAAGGGATGTATGTATGACTTAATGAAAAATGCTCAACAGTATTAGAAAGACTGTGTGAGTCAGGTCCCTTCATTCGTAAATTAATCAGAGACTCTTGTAAGGAAAAAAAGGGAACTGTTGCCTAGATGTTATACCAGTTCTCTGTTTGTAACTGTTGTAACATGCGCACGTGTTGGAGTAAGTGCCGGCCGGAGTGGCCGCACGGTTCTAGGCGCTACAGCCTGGAACCGCGCGACCGCTACGGTCGCAGGTTCGAATCCTGCCTCGGGCATGGATGTGTATGATGTCCTTAAGTTAGATAGGTTTAATTAGTTCTAAGTTCTATGGGACCGATGACCTCAAAAGTTCCATATTGCTCAGAGCCATTTGAATCATTTTTTGTTGGAGTAAGAAAGGAGTTGCGTCAGGTGCCAGCCAGACGATGATCTAAAGAGTACCGGCGCTGTGAAAGCGGCTGACGACTCAACGTAGTCGTCCAGCTACCTTGCGCTATGTGTGTCTCAATAGGAAGAGCAGAGTGGGGCTGCCCCACCGCTCCAGCCCTGAGGGGCGTGGCTCTGTCCCTCCACTGCGGGCCTTGTCAGCTGGTAGCGGTACCTCAAGGCCGGTGTCCTTAACCCAGCGAAACGGCAGGACACAGCTGACAACACCCCAGCAGTGCGCCAGGGGGGCGTGTCCCTCGTTGCTGACGTCGGAGGTCACGACACTGAACGTCCGACAGCAGTCTGGAAGCTTATTAGTAGGCTGGCACGAAGGTTAAACGTTAGTCACGGGTTGCAGAGATCGGGACAATGCTCAGGACAGTAGGTGAATGATTTTTGGAACTGTGGTAAGATGAGTAGTAGATGAGGCAGTGGTAGAGATTCGGACCTCCTATTAGGACAGTGATTGATTATATTGTTCGATACCTAGGACAAAGGTCCTGCAACATGAAGCTGGTGCTTCCCTATAACTTAAAGAA
This sequence comes from Schistocerca gregaria, assembly GCF_023897955.1. Classification (NCBI taxonomy): domain Eukaryota; kingdom Metazoa; phylum Arthropoda; class Insecta; order Orthoptera; family Acrididae; genus Schistocerca; species Schistocerca gregaria. The sequence continues at coordinate 699,960,970 of NC_064922.1, read as the reverse complement.
GTAACAGACCGAGTTAAGAGACAGTGACAACGATAGGACTCATGGTTTAATGAGAGAGTGCAAGTAATGAGGAGAGAACTCTGGGTAGGACGGTAGTAGGTGAGGAGCCTTACAGACACTTGTATAAATAGTGCTGTGACTCAAGGGGAACATTAGTGGTAAGAAACGTGTCTACAACAAATAAGAGCCAATGGATTCGTGTAGTAGTGAGCACAGGACAGCTCGGGATTAATAAAAGGACATGTTATGAGATACAGTAGGTGGGTGTTAATCAAATCTTGTGCGAGAGATGACATTGATGGCAGAAGTGAGGGGCTAATGACTAATGTTCAGGAACTCAGTGTATGTACGTAACTGTACTCCTTCTCACTGCAACGAAATTGTGCAGTGCGTGTGGTCCCTAATAGTCGATCCTCCAAGTATCATTGGAGGAACGTCCTCCTCTTGTCCTTAGATCATACACTGTGTCAAGTGAACGTGTTTTGTCAACGATGTGCCAAAGTAAATGCTTCTGGTTGATGAGTTGGCGCAGTGACAGATTTTAGAATTTTTGTAGTATCTTGGCTGTTCCTCTATCGAATTGCAAGAGTTTAGGATGTAAATGAAATAAGATCTTTGCATCCTTGGTTAAAAACCGTTTGCATTAGCATTATGAGTGTGGTGTTTTGTCTGTTTTTTGAAACAAATAATTGTCATGGGACGTGTTGTAACTAAAAGAGTGATTGCCTTAAGATTTATTTTCGTCGGATGTCATGAGGAGGTAATTTGTACTGTGCAAGCAACACTTGATGGATACGAAAGTTTTCTTGTGGTCAGTTATAGTGCAGTTAAAGCTGAAGGAAAGAATGAAGTTCAATGATAGGTCGTAAAGTCATGAGTATTGCATAGCAATGATGTACTTTACGGCGTGATGTCGTTACGTTGCGAGTACAGTAGTGCGAAGTGGTCCCTTGTGAACTTTCACTAACGATTAACCAGATCATTTGTATTTATTTTTATTTGAACATTCTGTTATGTGTTTCTTTAAACTGCTTATTCGAAAGGATGATCAACGATATCTGCTGTACGTGACATAACAGTACTAGTGATTATGAAAGATAAATGATTAGTTAGCATGTCGTTACAGCCATTCATTCATTTTTTGGGAAATTTTGCCTGTACATTTAAAGTTTTCAGTTAGGGTTTCTTTTCCAGAGGTGAGCAAGGGGCTCGTGTTCTCCATTTATAGTGCTGCAATCACTTGGTGCCTTCAGCACACGAGAGCAGCGATAGCTCTGAAAAATTGTATAGTTTTATTTTTAGAAGCAGCGTTTTGCAATGTTAAAGTAACCTGGTGCCTCACCCCATCTAGTTAACTTAACACGTGATCATAATGGCTGATGAATAATTTAGATGACGATTACGTGTGAACCCTGGTAGGAGACGCGTGTGTTTCACGTGAGTTACTGAGGTTCTAAGTGTGTGGCGTAATTTTTTAGGTCATCTCATAAATTTTGGTCGCGGATCTTTTTAACCCCGTTTGCAAGCAGCACATCCTAACTACTTTGCTGAAGAATAGGGGTGAGTTTAAAGAAATTAGCTGTTTGTATCGGTCACCCATGTGGTGCCGAATTGCTCTGCCAGCGAACTACCAGATAGTTCTTGGCAATTTGTTACGGTGAGGATGCTTGCATGTGCGGTTAATTGTTTATTTGCGTGTGCCATATTTCACAGGATCTTATATATTTTTAAGAATTTACTTTCTTTTGTGTATATGGGAGACGTTTGTGCTTGCTCTGTCCCAGTTTTCCCACCAAAAGAATTTTTGTTAATCGGTTCAAGTAGTAATCTTGGGTGCGAATTTCGATCACTGTCGCAGCAGATGGACCCCAAGGGCAGCAACATAGTTCCATCCTCTTTGTTAAGTAGTAACGAGATGCCTGTTAGTTTAAGCACCTTCAGTGTGAGACAAAGCCTGAACTTATTTGGCTTGGCTTTGTTCGTTGCAATTATTAAGTTTGTAAAGTTTCTGGGAATATAGATAGAAAATGTCTTATAAACTCGATGTCATGGATTTAGTGGTCACTACAAACCCCAGTGCTGTGTATAGAGCAATGTTATCAACAAAGTGGAGTCCTTATAGATCATGTTAGGGCGTGGTATTTATTTCCTTACCTACTTGGTTGCTTGAGCCCTCCCCTATGTTATCTGTTGAGCATTTTTAACATAACCAGCCGTCTGGCCGGCCCCCTTAAATTCAATCCTTCCGAGCATTGAACCAAGCGGGTAAGCATGTGTAAATGAGGTGCCTTTGCCACACACACACACACACACACACACACACACACACACACACACACACACACACACGCTACACTCTAGCATAGATAGGTTAGGGAGGAAGAGAGATACAAAGGTAACGTTCATAACCAGACAGAAAACTTTCAACACCGCCAACTTTGTGTTCGAGAATTTGAATTTTCGCGTCCATGTACAAGCGAATGTTTTCTCTGTACACCCATCCTATCAAATGTGGAGCTCCCAGCATGCGTGCGATTTTATCCATGGTGATACTTACACTGATGTACTCACCTCTATCCATGACTATATTTGTAGGAACACCTGGATGTTCCGTCTGTACCTTCCGTCATTCAGTTCTCTTGTTTTATCAATAACGAGAAACCCTACTGTGACTGTTTGTAGCAATCTGCAAATTTCTTTAAAAAAATCATTGAGCGCATGTCGGTTCCTACATGAGCCTGGTAAAAGTGTTTTAAATTCAGATTTTCCTTTTTGAATGCTATAATTAGGTTTGCATTATCCCTCACTAGCTGTTTTGGGATTCTGGAATATGTCTGACTCAGATAAAATACATCAACAGCCATATGGCGAGCGAAACAGAATTATCGCCTAATCTGATCTCGGTTTTCCACAGCAACATTTTCAAAATTGAGGCTGTGTTTAGCTTTACCTTTTCCGGTGGAGGGATATCGCTGCTCTCACTGAATGTAATGTATGTAACACCATTTACACCCTGCAAAATCTCCTATAGTAGTTGGTATCTGGGCTGAAAGTGTTTTTGAAAATACACATATATGCTCAAAGCAGACTTCGTCCGGATGAGTTAGCAACGACATGAGAACATTTTGTCTTGCCGCAGTTCGATGGACCTACAATTACTGTATGTATGTTGTCGTGAAGGAGTGCGCCATTCTTCTTCCGGTCTTGTTGCGCACCGTCACAGCTCCAGTCACTTACAACAAAGTCTTGATGGTTTACCCACCCTGCCATGATGCCTACTACGACCTGTGCTGGCGTGCAATGGGTTTTTAGAGCAAATAATGAACACTATGCCCTTTCCCCGACCATTTCAGTTACTGACGTGCAATGGGCTTTTACGGAGAATTTAGTTAACTGACGTAATTTTCTGCTGTTGCACGTTTCCAGTGAAAATTCTGACGCAATAGCTTTGGTACTTGCAATACAATAAAAGGTAGGAAATAAAAAACACATACATGGTTACATACATTGTTATTCAGTAATCACACATGATGCAGTACATCAACTGGTTATTCATTTATCTTAAGGCCAGCACAGGATGTAGAAAATATAGCATTCTTGTAAGCACAGAATTCAGCACGTATTTCTCTCCAACTTATTAACAGTACATTGGTTTTCGCCGGCACCATACTGACCCACTGTTCAAAGTCGTCTACATGCACGCTGTTCATACTCTGCCATGTCTCCATACACAGCTTTAACACAATGCAGCCACCTGTTCAGTCGTTTTAACACAATGGATAGTACCATCTGTAGATCGAAACAGTTTTGAACGGTGGAGTGCTGTAGATAAATGGATGTTACCTGATTTCAGACGGAGAACAGAGTCATTGCACAAAGGACGGCTCGGTTGATACTTGGTGGTCAACTGCTGCATGATATACGCATTTGCACGACAGAGTTCATCCTATTCCACCTCTGTAAACCGCTCTTTAATGCTTTCAGCTGCCTTCTCGATCTCCATCACAATACGCCACAATCTGTCTGAGATTGCTTCTATACCAACATGTAAACGTTTCTAACCACTAGTACTTAAATTATATAATGAAGGGAAGAGTAGTGGTGCACAGGGCTTAACTGGTATCTTCTCATCCATTCTGTGATGGCCCGTATGACGCAGATCAGTACCGACCTTCATCATGCTGATTAGGACCCCCGGTGCACGTCAGCGATTCAGGGGCTCCTGGGTGTCTTCAATCTACAATAACAGCTGATTGTCCTGCTCCATCAAGCTGACCAGATCCGCGACAGGATCCCAGGATGCTGCCGCTGCTGTGGGTCCCGAAGGGCTGGGACACATCGCTCTTGCAGACCCCGACAGGCTGGAGGACGTCGCATCCGCTGATTAGCAAAGAAGAAAAGCCGTTATAAGCTATGATAGAAGTACAAAGACCCTCACATGGCAGTAAACACAGACATTAAGCAGGGGGCACTTACTCTTCCGCGGATTCTTCGTATATCGTTGATGCTGCTGCAGGACGGCGCTGGACGATCTCCACTGGCACTTCATTCTGGGTAGCTGACTGCAGCTGAGGCTGGAGAGAAGCTGCGCCCACCTTATAGCAGCGTTCTGATCGCATGCTGCATTCCTATTGGCTACTATCAATTTCAAGCGCCTCTGGTGATTTAATTGACGTTAGGCGGGTGAAATTGAGCTTTCCACCCAGGAGGACCAGGGTTAGTGTCCCGGAAAGGACATCGCCAATTTTAATTTCCCTCCCCCTCCCCCCATTACCGGGTGTGGATGGGGTAGGAGATCAGCACAACGCTGGGACAAAGAAATTCCCACCAAAATTCGAAATTCCGCCAAAAATTGAAGTTTTTCACCAATAGGGTAGGTTGGAGGGAGGGGGTTGGGGGTGAGGAGGGGGCTGAGGCACATGTGCATCTGAGAAAACACGTGACGTCATCGGGGGGTGGGGGTGGATGGGGTGATTAATTGATCAATTGATCAATTTAAGTAATTTGCATGCCAATTTGGTATCAAAAGTGTCCCATAAACCCCAACTCCCTACTACTTGAATACAGGAAGCACATTCAGAAGGGTGTAGGTTGCAGTCGTTAGTTGGAGATGAAGAGGCTTGCAAAGGATAGAGTAGCATGGAGAGCTGCGTCAAACCAGTCTTTTGACTGAAGACCACAACAATCAAAAAGTCAGTATAAATTTGAAAACTGAATAAATTACGGAATACTGTAGATAGAGAGGTAAAAATTGACACATATGCTTGGACTGACATGGGGTTTCATTAGAAACAAAAAAATAGAAACGTTCAAAAAATGTCCGACAGTTGGCGCTTCATCTGATCAGAATAGCAATAATTAGCATAACAAAGTAAGATAAAGCAAAGATGATGTTCTTTACAGGAAATGCTCAATATGTCACCATCATTCCTCAACAATAGGTGATGTCGAGGAATAATGTTATGAACTGCATTGAAAAGCATGTCCGGAGTTATGGTCAGGTATTGGCGTCGGATGCTGTCTTTCACTTGCGACTTCAGGTAACGCCAAAGCCAATAATCGCACGGACTGAGATGTGGGGACCTGGGAGGCCAAGCATGACGAAAGTGACAGCTGAGCACACGATCATCACCAAGCGACGCGCAAGAGATCTTTCACGCGTCTAGTAATATGGGGTGTTTTTTTGTTGTTGTTCTAATAAAACCTCATGTCATTCCAAGCATGTGTGTCAATTTTTACCTCTCTATCTACATTATTCCGTGGTTTATTAAGTTTTCAAATCTATACTGAAGTTTTGATCACCCTGTAGGAAAAAGTAACATTGCATAGGGCCTGTACCTAAAGTTAGGATAAGTCTTGGGAACTTGGGAAGCATTATTGGTGTTTATTCCTTCATTCTCAATATTTACAAGTCGACGATCTTCTTCACCAGCCTCTGCAGTTGCTCATTTAACTTCGTACTGGATTCTAACAGACGTTCGTTTAATCGGCTCAGTGGTTGCACTCCTAGCAAAAGATGTCAGCTATCTTGGCGCCGCAGCGGCCTGTCGGAGATCAGGCTCGGCCGTTGCTCACTGCGATATAGTTCTCGTGTTGGCCACAAGGGGCTGATCACTCCTACGCCGAATTCTACTATGGTCCTTTAGGCATTCATGATGTATCCAGTATCAGTAGTCCTGTGGTCAGTTGGTTTCCTCTCTCACTGGTATGTGTCAGCACCAGAAGGTGCATGAGCACTGAACAGGAACATGGAATGCAGGAGGTTCTGTTGCTGGCATCTGTTGGAATTCGCTGTTGGCAGCACTCTGCTATGCACTGTTGTCGAAGATAATCAGTTCCTCCAGCAGTAGATGGTTGGTGGTAAGGAGCATGAAGTTCGTCAGGTGAAGGCCATAGTCTTGAGTAAATCTTCAGCTAGTTCAGACTGTGCTGGAGCATCTAGGACATAGATGGAACTGACTGTTATTACTTGTAAATGGCACCGATCCCAATGATCAGCTCATGATGAGAGCTGGAGTGTTTGAAGAGAACAAGCGTGGGGCTAGGACGCAAGTCTCGGTTCAAAATTACCGCATGTGTCCTCCTTATTACTTTTGTTGTTGTGGTCTTCAGTCCTGAAACTGGTTTGAAGCAGCTCTCCATGCTACTCAATCCTGTGCAAGCTTCTTCGTCTCCCAGTACCTACTGCAACCTACATCCTTCTGAATCTGCTTAGTGTAGTCATCTCTTGGTCTCCCTCTACGATTTTTATCCTCCACGTTGCCCACCAGTACTAAATTGGTGATCCCTTGATGCCTCAGAACATGTCCTACCAACCGATCCCTTCTTCTGGTCAAGTTGTGCCACAATTTTCTCTTCTCACCAATTCTATTCAATAGCTCATTAGTTATGTGATCTACCCATCTAAACTTCAGCATTCTTCTGTAGCACCACATTTCGAAAGCTTCTATTCTCTTCTTGTCCAAACTATTTATCGTCCATGATTCACTTCCATACATGGCTACACTCCATACAAATACTTCCAGAAATGACTTCCTGACACTTAAATCTATACTCGATGTTAACAAAATTTTCTTCTTCAGAAACGGTTTCCTTGCCATTGACAGTCTACATTTTATATCCTCTCTACTTCGACCATCATCAGTTAGTTTGCTCCCCAAATAGCAAAACTCCTTTACTATTTTAAGTGTCTCACTTCCTAATCTAATTCCCTCAGCATCACCCGACTTAATTGGACTACATTCCATTATCCTCGTTTTGCTTTTGTTGTTCATCTTATATCCTCCTTTCAAGACACTATCCATTCCGTTCAACTGCTCTTCCAAGTCCTTTGCTGTCTCTGACAGAATTAGGATGTCATCGGCTAACCTCAGTTTTTATTTCTTCTCCATGGACTTTAATACCTACTCCGAATTTTTCTTTTGTTTCCTTCACTGCTTGCTCAATATACAGATTGAATAACATCGGGGATAGACTATAGCCCTGTCTCACTCCCTCCCCAACCACTGCTTCCCTTTCATGTCCCTCGACATCTGGTTTCTGTACAAATTGTAAATAGCCTTTCGCTCCCTGTATTTTACCCCTGCCACCTTCAGAATTTGAAAGAACGTATTCCAGTCAACATTGTCAAAAGCTTTCTCTAAGTCTACAAATGCTAGAAACGTAGGTTTGCCCTTCCATAATCTAGCTTCTAAGATAAGTCGTAGGGTCAGTATTGCCTCACGTGTTCCAACATTTCTACGGAATTCAAACTGACCTTCCCCGAGGTCGGCTTCTACTAGTTTTTCCATTCGTCTGTAAAGAACTCGCGTTAGTATTATGTAGCTGTGACTTTTTAAACTGATAGTTCGGTAATTTTCACATCTGTCAACACCTGCTTTCTTTGGGATTGGAATTATTATATTCTTCTTGAAGTCTGAGGGTATTTCGCCTGTCTCGTACATATTCCTCACCAGATGGTAGTTTTCTCAGGACTGGCTCTCCCAAGGCCGTCAGTAGTTCCAACGGAATGTTGTCTACTCCGGATGCCTTGTTTCGACTCAGGTCTTTCAGTGCTCTGTCAAACTCTTCACGCAGTATCGTATCTCCCATTTCATCTTCATCTCCATCCTCTTCCATTTCCATAATATTGTCCTCAAGTACATCGCCCTTGTATAGACCCTCTATGTACTCCTTCCACCTTTCTGCTTTCCTTTCTTTGCTTAGAACTGGGTTTCCATCTGAGCTCTTAATATTCATACAAGTGGTTCTCTTTTCTCCAAATGTCTCTTTAATTTTCCTGTAGGCAGTATCTATCTTACCCCTAGTGAGATAAGCCTCTACATCCTTACATTTGTCCTCTAGCCATCCCTGCTTTGCCATTTTGCACTTCCTGTCGATCTCATTTTTGAGACGTCTGTATTCCTTTTTGCCTGCTTCATTTACTGCATTTTTATATTTTCTCCTTTCATCAATTAAATTCAATATTTCTTCTGTTACCCAAGGATTTCTACTAGCCCTCGTCTTTCTACCTACTTGATCCTCTGCTGCCTTCACTACTTCATCCCTCAAAGCTACCCATTCTTCTTCTATTGTATTTCTTTCCCACATTCTTGTCAATTGTTCCCTTATGCTCTCACTGAAACTCTGTACAACCTCTGGTTTAGTCAATTTATCCATCTTCCATCTTCTTAAATTCCCACCTTTTTGCAGTTTCTTCAGTTTTAATCTACAGTTCATAACCAATAGATTGTGGTCAGATTCCACATCTCCCCCTAAAAATGTCTTAAAATTTAAAACCTGATTCCTAAATATCTGTCTTATCATTATATAATCTGCAACCTGTCAGTATCTCCAGGCTTCTTCCATGTATACAGCCTTCTTTTATGATTCTTGAACCAAGTGTTACCTATGATTAAGTTGTGCTCTGTGCAAAATTCTACCAGGCGGCTTCCTCTTTCATTTCTTTGCCCCAGTCCATATTCACCTACTACGTTTCCTTCTCTCCCTTTTCCTACTACCGAATTCTAGTCACCCATGACTATTCAATTTTCGTCACCCTTCACTATCTGAATAATTTTTTATTTGATCATACATTTCTTCAATTGCTTCGTCATCTGCAGAGCTAGTTGGCATATAAACTTGTACTACTGTAGGTGTGGGCTTCGTGTCTATCTTGGCCACAATAATGCGTTGACTATGCTGTTTGTAGTAGCTTACCCGCATTCCTATTTTCCTATTCATTATTAAACCTACTCCTGCATTACCTCTATTTGATTTTGTGATTATAACCCTATAGTCACCTGACCAAAAGTCTTGTTCCTCCTGCCACCGAACTTCACTAATTCCCACTATATCTAACTTTAACCTATCCATTTCCGTTTTTAAATTTTCTAAGCTACCTGCCCGATTAAGGGATCTGACATTCCACGCTCCGATCCGTAGAACGCCAGTTTTCTTTCTCCTGATAACGACATCCTCCTGAGTAGTCCCCGCCCGGAGATCCGAATGGGGGACTATTTTACCTCCGCAATATTTTACCCAAGAGGATTCCATCATCACTTAATCATACAGTAAAGCTCCATGCCATCGGGAAAAATTACGGCTGTAGTTTCCCCTTGCTTTCAGCCGTTCGCAGTACCAGCACAGCAAGGCTGTTTTGGTTATTGTTACAAGGCCAGATCAATCATCCAGACTGTTGCCCCTGCAACTACTGAAAAGGCTGCTGCCGCTCTTCAGGAACCACATGTTTGTCTGGCGTCTCAACAGATACCCCTCCGTTGTGGTTGCACCTACGGTACGGCTATCTATATCGCTGAGGTACGCAAGCCTCCCCACCAACGGCAAGGTCCATGGTTCATGGGGGGGGGGGGGGGGGGCGGCTTATTCCTTCATATTCACTTAATAGGCTGTTAACTGCTCTGTCAGTTCCTCGCTATGTGCTATTGTGTAGGAGATAGTTCCTTGGAACACGTCTTACGAGCTAACGTATATGCCTGTCTCGGTTCCTTTGGGTTTTCTGTTCGAGTCTCCTTTCTGCTGAGTGTGGACCCTCACTCGGCTGACCAGAGTGTCGTAATGTGTCATCGACCTGACCCACTTGCGACATAGTGACTCACCTCCTTCGTCCCCCTCTGTCTCTAGCATGACCTGACCTTCCCTGTGGAAATTTGAGTGAGTTGTCATATAATTTTCTCATTTCTACTCGGTTCAGTTCACACACTAGACATAAGTTTGAACATCTTATATGAACTGAAGCACGCCAGATATTAATCTTATTAATTACAATCCTAGCGTTATGTCTAAGTGGTCAGGTAACCTGAACTGGTAACATATAAAATTAATTTCTAATTCTCTGCAAGAAAGATTTGTCAGATATGCTTTGCGTTCTTGATTATTTGTGTGTGGCGTGCGAATTTGTGTGCACTCTTCGTTGTCAGGTTCTCGTAGATTTTTAATAACAGATGGTGGAGGCGATGGCAAGTTGAAGATGACTCTGATGTAACAGGATAAAAATAAATGCTAGTGAAGTGAGCAGAAGATAAAGTTATGCAATGGATTTGAATGGTGATCAGTATCCCGAGAAGAATATCCACAGGAAATAGTCTAAGTGCGAGAGTAAAGGTGGAAAATTGTGGTAACGAATTGTTCTAATGAAGTTAATCATTAAGATTAAATTTTACAGATTAGTCTGATTGTATGCATTTTGATGTGTCATTAAGGGGAGTCCTTAGTGGACGTTATAACCCAGTATGGAGCGATTAGTTCATGTTGAGAGAGAATGTCTAATGGCTTGTAAAAAAGAGATGTGTTGATGGCCAGTTAAAGGGTGCTTGCTTTCGATAAAGAACCAACTCCCAATCTTCCCTTTACTTGAACCTAATGCGTGATATAACCCGTGGGAGGATATCAAGAACATTGTTTTCCATTTTCCAAGGTGTTGTGCATCATCTCTCTGCAGCTATAAGGATAATGAGTGACTTGAATAACGGTTGTAACTGCAGCTCTGCATGTGACAGTCCCTGAAATATATTTTGCCTGCCGTCACGAATTCAGTCAGCAGGGAGTAACTGATGTCCAACAATTCACGCAGTAAGACTACGTTTACCTTGGTCCTGACTTTATAGTAATTAAAACTGTATAGCGCGCGTAATTTTTGCTCTTGTTGGTTGTCTTTTTTGTTTCCCGTTGATTCCTTCCTTCTCTGTTCGTTTATTGTTGAAGTTTAAACACAAGGAACAAATATGCTTTGATTAGTTTTCAGGTAAATAAATTGCAGTTAATATTATTCGAAGTAATTCTGTATCAAACACTGAATCCAAAGGTCTCCAAATCGCATTGTAAATTTTGCCACCATGATTTACTCCGTGACTGGTGGAAGAAACATTTTGGTTGCTGTGCGTCACATATGCTCTGCTTCTTCGCATCTGTTGAAAATAGGTGTAAATTAAGTAGACAAGTTTAACAATTAACGTAGTCAAAGCCAACGTAATTTGAGTCTCGATATTTCTGTTTTCTCACACATTTGCATAAAAAGCAAGCGAGCCTCTCGTTGCATCTGCTAAGATCCGTCTCTCTCAGCAGAAAACCAAAAAATCTCCCTATTTACTTTTTTCATTACTTTGTGCAACTGAAACGAGACGGCGGCAGAGACAAAACCGCTTATCTGAGCGCATGATCTATAATAAACGATACTTGATGTGAATAAAGAACATAATGGTGTGACGTATTACACTTCCTTGAACAATCCTATAATTTATGTTTGTTATCAGCCTAAATTTAGCCACATTTTCAGTGTTACTGCCAAGGAATTTCTTACACACTTCTCTCAATGAGTTTCTGCAGTGTCTTTAGTAGTTTTAATTAATGGAGTTCGTGAGGATTATACTTTCAGCATCAAGTGCCACGTATTTAGCCACGTCTATATCTACACTGTCTGTAATTTTACCTAGAGCTTAGGAATTAGTATGAGTTTCATAATTTTTAACATTTTTATGCAGCGACAGCAACTGATATTGTTTATATAAGAATATACAGCTTACAGTTGCATGTTAATTTTATCGTTTACCTAGATTTCAACGTTAGTAATAACGTCTTTTTCAGAACCTGCAAATAGTTAATATTATAATGTGCTTGTAAATTATATTAGATACGGTCATCCTACAAGATGCAACGTGTAGTACTTACATAAAATATTATTTAAATGTTTGCCTAAAACAAGCCATGTCCTAAGTCAACTTTATAAAACTTGATGCATAACCATAAGGCTTTGTCACTTCTATTAAACAAACTGTAGCAAATTCACATTAGGCCCATTGTATGGGCCTCGTCGTGTGAGTAGAAACTGCGGACCGCGAGGGCTTCACGGTCTGCCTCACACAGGGCGGCGCGCATGCACGAGACTTAACGAATCAAACTCTAATTACGCACGCGTCAGATAACATTTTTGCTATACCAGTAGAAATTCATGAGCTAATGTTACTTCTTAGAACGACTCTAAATATAATTATTTTTCATTCAATAAATTATATCCACAGGCATGTGGCCTAGCTATGGGGAGTCCATTTGCATGTATCATGTCTGAAATTTTTATAAATTCTCTGGAATTAGTGAACATCATCATCTATATGCGAGATACGTGGATGACGTTCCAGATGGAATAAAGAAAATTTTCGCAACGTTTAACAGTCTACATGAAAAAATAAAATTCATGCAAGAATTGGGATCAGCTGATAGATCACTAAATTATCTTGATTTAACGTTGACTATTAAAGATGCTAAAATAGTTAAACATATTTCGGAAGGCAACTAATTCAGACGAAATCATCCCGGCGATTCAACCCATCCCCAAGCGCATAAAATGGCGTTTTTCTATTCTAGTATCCATCGGGCGATTTCTATCCCCTTGTCAGATGTCAACCTCGAAAAAGAATTACAAATTCTCGAGAGTATTGCACAGAATAATGGCTATGATCCAAAGATAGTGATACAATTATATCATAAGAAAACGCGAAAAAGGACAACGACTTTAGTAAACACAAATACTCAAACCCAAGATCAGACCAAGAAATGGTTGTCGGTTTCTTATACAGGTAATGTCTCCTACAAGATAAGGCGCCTGTTGAAAAATTCAGGTCTTAAAATTTCCTTCTCGACGAGTAATAGTTTAAAGCGAAATTTGGTTCATACCCTTGAGAAAGACTGTGATAAGTCAGCACAATCATGTGTATATAAGATTATGTGTGATGACTGCCCGTGTTATTACATAGGTCCAACAGGCAGAGCTATAGCAGTAATGTTTAAAGAACATCTTCCAATAAAGGGCATAGGAACACGGGGGATGAGCCTTTGCGGAACATTTGGTGCAAATGGCTCATACAGCTAAACCTTTACGTGACATAAAACTACTACATCATGACGTTAAGGGCTATAGACTCAACACTCTGGAGGAACTACAAATTTATGCACACCTAATTACAGATAAAGGCAATTTACTGTACATCAACTATATATATATATATATATATATATATAAAATAAAAAGGGGCATAATTCGAAGACTTCCAGCCTATACTAGGTTTACAATAATCCATAATACATTTGACCACTACAGTTTCTGTAATTATAGAACCTTTCCTACTGATGTCCATACGAGATTTGTTGGCCCGATTATAAGGCTCTTTAGTAGAATGTGAAATGTAGTCATGCTGGATACTGTAAATAACTTACAATAACAAAGTATAAAATTAATTCATAGCAAAAATGTTATCTGACGCGTGCGTAATAAGAGTTTGATTCTATACGTCTCGCGCATCCGCGCCGCCCTCTGTGAGGCAGACCGCGAAGCCCTTGCGGTCAGCTGTCCCCAGTCACACGACGAGGCCCATACAACGGGCCTAATGTGAATTTGCTACAGCTTGTTTAATAGAAGTGACAAAACCTTATGGTTATGCATCAAGTTTTATAAAGTTGACTTAGGACATGGCTGGTTTTAGGCAAACATTTGAAACGTCCCCTTAGAAAAATTTTACACGACTGTGCTTCAACTGACACACAATAGTTTTTAGCGCAACGCAATCTGACTTTCAATAATCCCTACAAAAGAATGGCCCTGACTAACATTAACCTATACCTTTCACAGATCACTTACCTCACAAAAAATCTTCGTTACTCGAACTACTGCAATACAGCGAGCACCACTACTGCCAGCTAAATAAAAGATTCAAACTACTGAAGGCACTAACTACTGATAGGCATAGTTAGCGAATGAAAGATTTTAATAGAGAACAATGTATTTACCTTAATAGTCGTAATATATATAGCAGTTCATGACACCAATTCTTACAAATTTCAAAACTCCGCCATATCTCTCCCCACGTCCACCACTGCTGGCGGCTCACCTCCAACTGCGCAACGCTACGCGCTGTTAGCATCCAGCTGCCGCTGCCCGACACTACAATGGCAGACAACAATGCAAACTAAACACAGACTGCGCACAGCACAGCCAGTGATTTTTCATACCGAGCGCTAAGCGGCGTTACCAATAAGAAAACCTAAACAGCCTACTTACACATTTAAATAATATTTTATTTAAATACTACACGTTGCATCCTGTTGGATGACCATATCTAATATAATTTACTAGCACATTATAATATTAACTATTATTACTAACGATGAAATCTAGGTAAACGATAAAGATAACCAGCAACTGTAGGCTGTATAGTCTTATATAATTAGTACGAGGTCGGTTAGCGGTTTCTTTAACTGAAGACAATAATTTCCCGTGTCTTTTCCCTCATGGTTCTCCTGACTAGTTGTTTCCGACAGCCACGGGAAGAAACTGGAATGTGTTCCCTTTCAGCATTGAGCCTTGGCGAGCTGGCGCCAGTCTTATTTTGTTCATGTGTCGTTGAGATCGATTGCGGTTGAGGTAAGCTGTCTTTGGTTTTCGCGAGTATCATCTTGCGGCTTCGCAGGCGAATCGAGATGGTTGTTAGCCTTCCACGGTAACCCTCGAGATCTCGTGTCATTCTGCGGGGGAGGGGGGGGGGGGGATTACGAGTGTCAACGGCTGCCGAACGAGTGTGATGACCCTTACACGTTGTGGTGTGAAACTGGTTGGGCGTTTTGCCGACATCAGCAGCTTGGAGATAAAAGTTCTGTGACTTCACTGGGAACAAAATTTGAAGGGAAGCGGTGAAGCTGGGGAACCTGCTCCTTCGTATTGTGTACCTGATATGAAGTAAGTCGTCGTAATGGTTTGTTCGCCGACGCAATCAGAGACTTTAAACTTTATTATTGTGGGAGACTTTCTTGGCCTAGTTAAATGGTGGCCGTTATTAGAAAATTTTCTCAGAAGTTTGTGTGTCTCGTGCAATCAAATGATTTTATGTTGCTCTTTTTAAAGCCTCTATTAATACAGTTGTCCATGTGTAAGGGAGTCAAAGGTTCTGCCCAGTGTTTCTATGTTTAAGAGTTATTGGAATGTCTTTGTGATTCGGGCTGAAACTTTTAATTGTGCCAGCGCCTTGGCGGGGAGTGAAATGTCATCTGAGGTCTAGGATTGGCAGTTTTCAAGAACCTGGCCACTACCGGAGTTGGTCACATATTCGCTTCCAAAGTTTAGTATTTATCTTCCTTCCGTCAAGGTGGGTTAAGCTGGTAATATTTTGTATGTAACGTGTTTGTATATGAACTTGTTTTCTTAAATATTGAAAATTGTTCAAATGGCTCTGAGCGCTATGGGACTTAACATCTGAGGTCATCAGTCGCCTAGAACTTAGAACTACTCAAACCTAACTAACCTCTGGACATCACACACATTCATGCCCGAAGCAGGATTCGAACCTGCGACCGTAGCGGCCACGCGGTTCCAGACTGAAGCGCCTAGAACCACTTGGCCACACCGGCCGGCTTCCTTAAAAATTACGGACTGGCAACTGGCTAAACTTTAAACTGCATAGCATCCGCTGAGTTCCTTGTGCAGCTTTTTCTAGTAATTTTTTACTAGCAAGTCTGAGTACGTCAACACTTTTTTAAAGATCAGTGCCTCTGTTGTAGTCTTTTTTTTAATTAAATGACTATCATGTTATGTAATAGCATCTTAGTTTGACGTTAGTGCTCAAGTGTTATTAAGTCACCCTTTACCTGTAACTGTTTGATTTGGAAGTCCAATACGGCAGTTTGAATTTCTCAAGTTGTTCAGTAACCCCCTTTTCTTAGTCTGGAATTGTTTGTTAGAGTAGTAAGTACGTTGGGTTTCTAATTGTATTTGCAAAGTTTCATCTAGTGGCTTGTCCACAATTTGTAATTCTCAAATTATTTTTTTAAAGGCGTAAAGCCCAATAAAGTGTCTTAATTATAAAGTGTGACTACCAACCACGATTCAATCCCGTACGACTAAGGAATCGCCTATCGTGCAAAACACATTAGTTAATTCATCACTGTACGCGGGTATGACATGCAGAACAGACAGAGCACAGATAACGTCCTTTACGCATAATTACAGCTGCAAGAACAAAGATTTTCAGTTTGAGTGCATATTTCTCTTAGTAAATTTAAGTTAAAGCTAAGGCTGTAGACCAGGCTACAATTTTCTTTAGTCTAATTTTTCATTGGCGTAAAATGTTCCCTAGAGACTTTGTTATTAAGATTCATTCAAATAAATTGTGCCATAAAAGTTAAAATGTGTTAAAGCCCCGATTTACTGCATGAGGCTCTGGAGCAAGCGAGCTTTCGAATGCAGCCGATGTAATTATATAATAGTTACCGGCGGAGTTGTGGTCCTTATAATATCACAGGGGACATCAGTGTCGACTAAAATACTATTTTCCACAAGATTTTTCTTCCTAACAAGATTCTTTAAAGGCAAGCAGTCTGAAAGTACGTGTTTGTTTCGCGTCTGCTTAATTTGTCATTTCGCTTGTTTCCTATACGAAATAAAACGCGAGTGCTTGAAAAATGACAAACGAATGTACTTAGAAAGATAAAAAAGTTTCGAAGTGTCGCGTAAAAACGCTTCGACTGGTACTCGGAAGCCAGTTAATCGATGTAATTTTGTAAAAATGGAGTGTTTCGCCATCGGCAAAAAAAAGGTGAACTGTGAGCTACTGGCATTGCCGATTTAAAAAACACAATTTGAGACTGTAAACGCTTTAAATAATAATAATAATTGCAAGATGGCGGGTTCTACAACAAATGAAACGTATGCAGTTACATTAAACCTTTTTGTTACTTGAGAGTCAGCCTATTTTCTACTGTAATACAAAGCATTTTTACGATATATTCTTAATTTCGGTTTTAGGTGCACATTTTAATAGCGATTTTTTTTCTCTAAAACATTCGCTTTTAATTCAGAGGCCGCCATTTTGTTAAAAACCACTTTTTAATGTCCCTATGTACTACGTTAGACAGTATCATCAGTTTCAAAGTTGTTTTTGAAATTCTGTTCTACGTTGGAAAATGTGGTGTTCAGAGCTCCCACCAACCGCCCTCGCACTCCGCGAAGGCCTTTCGTCGGTGTCGTGCAGTGTTCTCTGGATGCAAGTCTTTTACTTAACAAAAATACACAATTTTAAGTCATTTACTTAACAGAAATACGTAATACAACCTTAAAGATGTTTAATAAAGGCCTAAAGTCAGTTTTGTAATTTTTTCTCATTTTATTGAATAATTAAATCATGAATATCGGTTACAAAATTTGTCGTCACTCTGGTCTACCCCCTTAAATATTTTCAAGGAATTTCAGTGTGTTCAGATAACGTTAAGTTCTAGTCAGGTTAAGTCAAAGTAATAAGTGCTGTCCATATCGTTTTGTGATAAAGGTTCCAGGGTGCTGGAGTCGTGGTATCCATACTGCCTGGATGGCACAAAGCGGAGTGCGTCAGTGAGGTTCTGTGTAGTGCCCGAAGACACTAATGAGACACTGTTATCAGAATAAACATTTATTATTCATGGATACGAAGTTATCTTCCTTCACGGCTGCTAGTAGCTTAGCGAACAGAAGGTTGCTGGTCTCAGCCATATGTGCTGACGCCACGGGTCTCGTAGTCGCGGATGCCGCAGAGAGGGCGGCACATTCCCAGCACCTCGTGACGTCAGTCACCTAGCCACAGTCCGTTCCGTGTTACACGCGCTGCCCCTCGCGGCCAGTAGGTTACCAGGACGCTCTCGATGACGTCATAGACTGCACCCTGGAAAGACAGCCAACAGCTCTGCACAAGGTGGCCGTAGTCTAGAATGGTAATGTCATGAACCCTCAGCGAAAAAACTGCCAGTGACGCCGATGTCGGCTCAGAGATGCAGGTCGAGTGCAGGAGTTTCTGTGCTTCCCTGGGTCAATGGTAGCTCAGGAGCTCAATAGGTACCCCAGCTACACCTCCAAAGGGTCAGGTGGGAGGAGGCACTCAAGCCTTTTCAGCATGAAGGCGAAAGTGAGGCAGCATCAGCCCCCACCCGCAAAGTCCTTCAGACCATCCCGGGTTCGATTCACGGCGGGGTCAGGAATTTTCTCTGCCTCGTGATGGCTGGGTGTTGTGTGTTGTCCTTAGGTTAGTTAGGTTTAAGTAGTTCTAAGTTCTAGGGGACTGATGACCATAGATGTTAAGTCCCATAGTGCTCAAAGCCATTTGAACCATCCTTCAGACCAGGCTGGCTACTGTATCGTAGATCGTCGTCTTTAGGTGGGCCACAGATCGGGGCTCACAGGTGTCACTTGGGCACTGGTTAGCTGCAAACGGAGCACTGATCTGTAGAAATGAGTGTATCTGTATTGGTCAATCTACATTGACATTGTCAAGTGGCGAGAATGAGCGAATGTGCCCTCGTTTTCCGAGCCCATCAGCACTCTACACCAGGCCGTGGTATCTCATCCCTGCTCTTTATATGATTAGTTAAATTACTTCCGCAGAATCTGTGTGCTGAAAGCTAGTTTTGTGTACAACTTCGGTGTTGTTACTTTATTGTATATGGTCAACTGAATGACCTTTAGCTCCCTTAGGTCACTTTGCTGCATCGGCACCTTGATACTCCAGCTTGGGTGGAATGTGGCAATTTAGCTCGGTGGTGTGCTCATGCTGTGTGTTACATAGGCTGTTCTTCCTGGTTGTCATTCCAGTCTAGATGTTTATTCCGCTATCTAGATATTGATTCCGCTCGGCCTCTGGCACTAATCGTGGAAACGTTGAAAATTTTCACATTTGTGCAGAATAGTATTCCATGGCGCAATACAACCATTAATTTTTCTACGATTTGGGGCAGTATTTTACAAGCACTATCCTAGATACAAGTTTCAGGTATTCGATTTCATTGTGAAACACCTTTCAAACTTTAACATAAGCACCAATAGCAGCAGGCAACACTTTCATTTGCTTACATTCAAAATACTGGCAGAACGAAGTCAAAGAAAATATTGATGTCTTGTGCCAAACGTATTTGCAGATGAGATAAAGCAGGTCCAGTACATGTGATCAGAACAGATTAAAAATATCTTCATTAGTGATCACTTTATAATTTCTATGTTCCCAAGTACTTCATTAATTGGAAATTTCTGCCACTATTCTTCATACAACTCTTCTTTATACTATATGTAAATTTCCTAACTTCAGTCTCAACCTTCGTTTCTTTTACAGGCAGTCTGGTTTTACTACTACAGTAATTATCAGCATTTTGTATAAATATTTCTGTAGCAGACTTCGTTGTGTGTCCTTTCCTCTGGTCTTTTTTACGTAGAAACTCCTAACCCGGTAAAGCTCGCTCTCTCTTCGATTAAATTAACTGGGATTGTTACGTTAGTTCTCTTTCCATAAAGTGTAGCAATACTGTCTGTAACTACAGTTACGTACTTTTCGTCATTGTCATCAATAGTTTCTGTCTCTAATGGCCACTTCATCAACGGAATTTTCTTTTCATTTCGCCAGTGTTACCGGTGATATGTTGCACTTCAAATATTTATAGGATTATTGCATTGACTTTTACTAACACAAACGTTCTAATCTGTATCTTTATATCACAGCGAAAACAAAAACACGTCTATTTCAGATCAAGCTCAACTGTGATATCGCAGAATTGCTCAAACTGCGATTCCTTGCTGGAATTCCTGTCAGCAACTCAACCTCTACAACAATTCAAACACGAGAATTATAAAATACATCCAGACTTAAAAGAACACTTTTTCATATTGAGCCATTAAATCGGGAAGAAATGAAATCTGTATTTACACTGCAGAGAGACCAAAGAGAATATATTTGTGGGTTGTATTAAGTCATTTGGAGTTAAAATTGTCGATGGCATATACCACCGCGAACTTCCACCTTAAAACGAGCCTCCGGAAGCAAATTCTCCCCTGTGGATAGCAGAGAATATTAGCTTTAAAGCTTATTCCAGCTCTCTACATAGTGAATGGAATTCTTTATAAAGCAACTAAGCCGATACTTTCCGCTGATTTAAAATGAAAGCTCACGTTACTGCACGTCCGCAGCACACGCGCTCGGTACGTCAGATCAAAGATCAGTTTGCCCAAAAGACCGTGTGTGATAAAATAATGTATGTCTGAGTGCCTTTTATATGGAGATACGATCAGTGGAATAGCACAGCTTTTTAACTGAAGAAAAATCAGTTCTACTGCAACTTTAATTCGATGTAATAGGTCTCTGCTCAATAAACGATGATGATCACGAAATATTTCAGCTTAGATCAAAGGTCGGATTTAATTTGAATAATTAACGACAGCACACTCTTGTTTTTCTTTCTCTGTCATCTATTCCTCCTCTCCGGCAAAGGCCGCCACGGTATTGTATTTTGCAGCTATATAATAGAAGGTATTCATACTTACCTACTGATATTATAAATGCGGAAGTGACTCAGTCTGCTAGGCTTTCACAGCTAAATCGCTGAACCGACTTTGTTAAATTTGGTATGAAGGGAGGCTGAATGCTCAGGAAGAAAATGTGTCGTAAAGACATTTATTCATTTAAAAAATATAACACAAAATATGGAACAATAATTACTCTGTGAAAAAGCTATTTGCTCTTTGACTTTATGACTTTATCGTATTTATGAGGTGCGACAAAGTAATGAGACTGATTTTCTTTGCAAGATGTGGCATCCCTGCAGGCTTGCGTAGGCACAATTTGACCTTGGTCTTTAAGCTGCTCCTAGTCCAAACGGCACATCGTTGCAACTGCTCAGTCGTGACTTGTGCTGTAATAAGTTAACACTTGTTTGTGTCTCTCGTCACACAAATGGAACCGCATAATGTTGCACAACGGTATGCTATTTCTTTTTGAGTTAAACTGGGTGAAAACGCTACGACAACTTACGGTAAGATTCAAATGGCTTTTGGAGACGAGGTTATGTCAAGAGCTCAAGTTTTTCGTTGGCATAACATGGTTAGTGAAGGCAGAACAAATGTTGAAGATGATGACCACAGTGGACGACCATCAACATCATGGATGGATGTCAACTTGGCCAGGGTGCGTGAACTCGTACGATCTGATCGAAGATAATCCGTAAAAATGTTTGCAGAAGAACTGAACATCAATCGAGAGACGGTTTGTCTAATAATAACTGAAGATCTTGGTATGAGAAAGGTTTGTGTAGAAATGGTCCCCAAAAATCTCACACCACAACAGCGAGAAACACGGAAATGTGGCAACCGATCTGTTAGACGAAACGGAAATCAATCCAGAATTGTTGAGCCATGTTATCACTGATGATGAAAGTTGGTTTTTTCAGTACGATCCTCTGACAAAACGCCAAGGTTCACAATGGTGCTCAAAGGGGTCACCCAGACCAAAGAAAGCTCACATGTCAAAGTCAAAAGTGAAATGAATGCTTTTGTGCTTCTTTCATTCCAAGGGAACTGTTCATAAAGAGTGGGTGTCTCCTAGACAAACAGTTAACCAATATTACTACAAAGAAATTTTAGAAAGACTTCGTAAAAGAGTTCTTCGTGTCTATGCCAACATTGCTGATACTTGGATTCTGCATCACGATGATGTGCCATCCCATACTGCTCTGTCAGCACAGCAATTTTTAATCTCAAAACAAATTTCAGTACTACCACAGCCACCTTATTCACCAGATATCGCTACTTGCTATTTTTTTCTATTTCCAAGAGTCAAAACGGCAGCAAGGGACACCATTTTCAAACACAAGATGTCCAGAAAGCTGTGACGAGGGTCTTGGAGGATATTAAAGAAGATGAGTTCCAGAAATGTTACCATCAATGGCAGAAGTGCTGGAAAAAGTGTGTGCAGTCAGAAGGGAACTGCTTTGAAGGCGACAGCACTACACTTGACTAAAACGGTAAGCAACATTTTTTTTTCACATCAGTCTCATTACTTTATTGTCGTACCTCGTATGAAATTCATTTATTGATTGATATGTTCTACATAACATGACTCATGGTAATGAATACAATATTTATACATTCATTTTGATGCTGCACTGGATATTACAAAAGGGGGGGACGTGCCTCTTAGTAGGGTCTGTGATCAGTACGGACAGCAGTGCATGCTTTGCAACGTGCTCCCATGCTGGTCACGTGGTTGACAAGGAGTTCTTGTTGTAGGGCGTTGCATTCCTCCACCACCGTGGCTCACAAATGCTGAAAGATCTTTGGTGCATGTGGACGTTCTGCAGAATGTTTCTCCAATGCATCGCCCACGTACCAGATAGGATATAAGTCGTGGAACGGACAGGTCAAATATTCTGTCGATCGAAGAGCAACTGCACATGCACTGTTCGACGCTGTTGCGAGTTGTCATCCATAAAACTGAAATCAGGGTCGAATGCACCTGAAAAAGACTCACGTGGGAAACGACTATTGAGTCACAGTAACGCGTTCAAAGATTTAGGTCAGTAGGCCCATGCAACATCATGAGTTCTCACGCCACAAAACATAAGTCACAAAACGGTTACATTTAGTTGTCTGTGTGTTACGGTGTGGGGAGGCATTATATCTCATGGGCGTACTGATCTTCAAATCTTTGAACACGATACACTCGCCAGTCAAAGTTCCTGTGACACAGTACTCCTTCCATGTGCATCTTTTCAAGGTGAATTTGGCCCTGGTTTATTATTAACGATGACAATGTGCTATCGTGCCTAGTGGCGCAAGTGGAGGAACTCTTATAATGAGACTGGCCTGCCTCTTCCCCCGACTTAAATCCTGTGGAGCAGTTGTGGGGTGCTTTGGGGATGCATAGAGCAACGTGTCCGCATGCACCAACGACCATCCAGCGGTTGCAGGAATTTGGGGTAACCTGTGGCGCTGTCTATTAGAGAAGGAAAACACTTTCAGAATACGGCTCTGTGCATCGCAGATGTAAATGTGTATATAAAATAAAATAGTCTCAGAAGTCACAGGCTCGTCTCTCTGTCGTAATACATCACATCTATACTGTCACTCTTTGTAAACAAAGATAATACGAAGAACATATCACACATTTTACATTAAACAATTTAAAGTGTTACACGGTGTAACTAAGTAAATGCTGAAGGGCAGGTGTAAGAGTAACAAACCTGCAGTTCAGACATCATCAAAACTTTGCTCTTCATCTGTCACTCCTTTCATCCTCTATCTCTCAATTCCAACCTAAGTTGTCTTTTATACGTAATAATACACAATTATTACACTTAATGTTTTCAACAAAGCACCTGAATATGAGTATAAAGTTTAAGCTATACAAATAGACAGGAAAAGATTCGTTAACCACTTGAGTCGTTTAAACTAATATATTTATTCATCTCGTCAAAGATCTCCTCACTGGTCTAAGACTTACTTAGAAATAATGGTTATATTTTTCTATATGTTCTTTTTATTTTAAAATAGGGTATCTTTCTAATCAAGCTGCGGGCCTATGGGGTATCGTCTCACTTGTGCGACTGGATTCGTGATTTCCTGTCAAGAAGGTCGCAGTTCGTAGTAATAGACGGCAAATCATCGAGTAAAACTGAAGTGATATTAGGTGTTCCCCAGGGAAGCGTCGTGGGACCTCTGCTGTTCCTGATCTAAATAAATGACCTGGGTGACAATCTGAGCAGTGTTCTTAGGTTGTTCGCAGATTATGCTGTAATTTACCGTCTAGTGAGGTCATCCGAAGGCCAGTATCAGTTGCAAAGCGATTTAGAAAAGACGTGCTGTATGGTGTGGCAGGTGGCAGTTGACGCTAAATAACGAAGTGTGAGATGATCCACATGAGTTCCAAAAGAAATCCGTTGGAATTCGATTACTCGATAAATAGTACAATTCTCAAGGCTGTCAATTCAACTAAGTACCTGGGTGTTAAAATTACGAACAACTTCAGTTGGAAGGACCGCATAGATAATATTGTCGGGAAGGCGAGCCAAAGGTTGCGTTTCATTGGCAGGACACTTAGAAGATGCAACAAGTCCACTAAAGAGACAGCTTACACTACACTCGTTCGTCCTCTGTTAGAATATTGCTGCGCGGTGTGGGATCCTTACCAGGTGGGATTGACGGAGGACATCGAAAGGGTGCAAAAAAGGGTAGCTCGTTTTGTATTATCACGTTATAGGGGAGAGAGTGTGGCAGATATGATACACGAGTTGGGATGGAAGTCATTACAGCATAGACGTTTTTCGTCGCGGCGAGACCTTTTTACGAAATTTCAGTCACCAACTTTCTCTTCCGAATGCGAAAATATTTTGAGCCCAACCTATATAGGTAGGAATGGTCATCAAAATAAAAGAGAAATCAGACCTCGAACTGAAGGGTTTAGGTGTTCGTTTTTCCCGCATGCTGTTCGGGAGTAGAATGGTAGGGAGATAGTATGATTGTGGTTCGATGAACCCTCTGCCAAGCCCTTAAATGTGATTTGCAGAGTAATCATGTAGATGTAGATGATACATGTTTTTTGGACCTATCAGTTTCTAGACCATATCTTTCTTTATGAAGTGTGACAGTTTATATGCGATGTATTACGATAGAGGGAGGAGCCTGTGACCACTGGAGGCATACCGGTTTTGTTGCTTTATTTGCACATCTACATATACATTCAGGTTTTAGTCAAAGACCACCACAGAACCAGGTGTTCTGAAATATTGTTTAGTTTCTCTACTAGACAGTGACACATATCAAATTAATACTAATCAATCCTCGCTGAAATGTCATATTAATACAGATCAGTTCACCTGATGGAGGTTTAACCAATTCAAACGTGTTTTGAAAATTAAACCATGATTATTAAGAGTAAACTTGTTGTTTCATTCGATATCAATAACGGTCACAGTAAAGCCTAACCTAAATTGTCCTTAGTTACCTAGAGTAGGTAATTAAATAACCAATTCGTGCGACAGACAAGCAGGCCTCAAGAAGTTACAAATCGGTTACATTCAAAAGCACTGTACAATACGCCTTAGACAAGTATTTTCTGAACAAGCTTGAGGCCTGGGAAAGACGCCGTGGTTTAAAAACCATGTTATAAATCAGACAGCTTCATCACACATTTAAGGAAATTTGAAGTTGAAAAAGCTAAACGAATTCACAATACTAAAATATTATTCAGTATCAATAAATATGGAAGCCGGCGGAAGTGGCCGAGCGGTTCTAGGCACTACAGTCTGGAACCGTGCGACCGCTACAGTCGCAGCTTCGAATCGTGCCTCGGGCATGGATGTGTGTGATACCCTTAAGTTAGTTAGGTTTATGTAGTTCTAAGTTCTAGGGGACTGATGATCTCAGAAGTTGAGTCACATAGTGCTCAGAGCCATTTGAACCATTTTTAAATATGAAAGAGAAATTTTAGTAGTTCTAAACTTAATTGAAGTCAGTAAGCGAATAGAAATCATTTAAGTCGCTCAGCAACAATATTGGCACAGAAACGGAAGATGACAGATAACGGTGAAAAACTGAATCGGTCGTCCGAAATCGTTTCAGCGCGGAAGATCGTAATAAGTTCTATGGGACCAAACTGCTGAGATCATCGGACCCTGCGCGGCTCTAGCTTAGGTGCGACTGATTTGGGACTGTAAAAAGATTATACGAAACATTAGTGACGATCACTATGATTTAAAACTAACTACTAGGTTATCAGTCACCCTGTCCGTTTGACGTATGTGAAAGACGATACAGATAAGTTGTTTGGTTGCTTAGTTGTCTCATGGTCGTAACTGATATCCGAAATGCTTTGATTTTGAGGAAAAAACAAATGCACTCATTAGCAGTGATTGTTAGGTGTAAAGGGGAAGGGGAATTGTGTGCCGGTGTGATCTGGACGCCCCTCTGCGTGGTGTATAAACTGAGGTGAGAAGCGGTTCTCCTCCATGACTACCTCTCACTGACAATACGTAAAATACACCAGGAGATGTCATGAAAAAGAAATTAAACGTGTCAGTTCAAATAGTCAAAGGTAGTATTGTATTGTATTGTATTGTGTGGAACTGGAGGCGAAGAAAGGACGGAGAGGCTTCGTCCCCGCCGTAGCCCTCGATGGTTCACAACCCCACAACAGGCTAAATCAGTCCACTCACCCCACCGCCGCCCCACGCCGAACCCAGGTTTACTGGGCGGTTCGGCTACCAGTAGACGAGTGCTAGAGTAATTATGGCGTACGCGTACGTGGAGAAAGTGTTTGCGCAGAAATCGCCAACATAGTGTACTGAGGCGGAATAAGTGGAACCATACCGCATTCACGGAGACAGATGGAAAACCGTATTAAGAACCATCCAGAGGCTAGCCAGCACTCCGAACCTAGACATTCATCCGCCGGGCGGATTTGTGCCCGCGATCGGTATGCCTTCCGGCCCGGAATGCAGTGCGCTAGACCGCACGGCTAACGGGCAGGCATGGTAGTATTACGCATCGGTTCAGGTACGTAGCGAAACTGACGGCCTATCACAATTAGTCAGTGCATAGCGCCACTTCCGTACTCGCTCCCTATGCAGGAGCCAAGCGTAAAGGGTCTGTATTTTAACGTACTACCTACTACCTCCCAAAAATCATATAACGCGTCCGGCAGCGGTCGCGTGGTCGGCTAGCATCTGAATTTGACGAACGTCCAATTTCAGTTAACACTGAAGGCTGTCTTAGTTTATCGTAAGTCGCTGGAGGAACGAATCGTACCTAGTGACTTCATACAAAGCAAAGCATAATGCACATTGTCAATAAGGACTGTGGGACAGGTGCACATAATTATAAGGCTACATCGCTGACGTGAGTACGATAGACTTATGGAACGTTCTACGCTGGCGTATTGTGACGTCTCAGCAGAACGAAAACACTGTGACGTCTAAGGAGAACGTTTATAAAAATAAACCTAGATTCCGCAAGCACAGATGTTGCGAAACTCACTGCGGTCTGTTAGTTCATGGGATCCATTGCGTCTTAGAGATCGGCCTTTGTTTCTTCACTTCCGGAAGGCATTCGATACAGTTCCGCATTCCAGTTTAGTGAAAAAACTACGAGCTTCCCGACTATTGGACCAGATTTGTCACTAGATTCACGACTTGTATGCAGATAGAACTCAATACATCGCTTTCAATGCAGCAAAGGCATAAGCAAAGATAATTTCAGGAAAATACACTGAAGCGCTAAAGAAATTGGTATGTACTTAAATACAGCCGAATACGGCGCCGCGGTCCCAACGCCTATATAAGGCAACAAGTGTCTGGCACAGTTGTTAGATCAGTTGCT
Organism: Schistocerca gregaria; assembly: GCF_023897955.1. Classification (NCBI taxonomy): domain Eukaryota; kingdom Metazoa; phylum Arthropoda; class Insecta; order Orthoptera; family Acrididae; genus Schistocerca; species Schistocerca gregaria. The sequence goes on along the minus strand of NC_064922.1, from coordinate 699,933,333 downwards.
GCTGCTGCAATCATAGGTTATCAAGATTTAAGCGAGTTTGAAGGTGGTTATAGTCGGCGCAGGAGCGATGGGACAGAGCATCTCCGACGTAGAGATGAAGCGGGGATTTTACCGTAAGACCATTTCACGAGTGTATCGTGAATGTCAGGAATTCGATGAAACACCAAATCTCCGACAACTCAGTTGTCGGGAAAAGATCCTGCAAACGACGAGGGAAGAAAATCGTCCAACATGACAGAAGTGCAACCCTTCTGCATATTGTTGCAGATTTCAGTTCTGAGCCATCAACAAGTGTCAGCGTGCGAACCATCAACGAAACATCATTGATATGAGCTTTCGGAGACAAAGGCCCGCTCTTGTTGCCTTGATGACTGCACGACACAAAGCTTTACGCCTCGCTGGGCCCGCCAACACCGACTTAGGACTGTTGATGACTGGAAACGTGTTGGCTGGTCAGACGAGTCTCGTTTCAAATTGTATCGAGCGGATGGATGTGTACGGGTATGGAGACAACCTGATGAATCGATGAACCCAGTATGTCAGCAGCGGACTATTCAAGCTGGTGGAGGCTCTGTAATGGTATGGGGCGTGTGCAGTAAGCACCCTATCTTATCACCTGCATCCATTCATGTCCATTGTGCATTCCGACGGACTTGTGCAATTCCAGCAGGACAATGCGACACCCCCACACGTTCAGAACTGTTTCAGAGTTTCTCCAGGAACACCCTTCTGAGTTTAAACACTGCCACTGGCCACCAAACTCCCCTATCATAAACATTATTGAGCATGTCTGGAATGCCTTACAATGTGCTGTTAAGAAGAGATCTCCACCCCGTCGTGCTCTTACGGATTTATGGACTGCCCTGCAGGATTGATGTCAGTTTCCTCGGGCACTACTTCAGACATTAGTCAAATCCACTCCACTTCCGCGTGCTCCCGGGGGCCCTACACGATATTAGTCAGGTGCACTAATTTATTGGGTTCTTCAGCCTAAATGCAACGAATTGCGCGTAAACAGATGAAAACATTCACTTTTATACGATTACACCATTGACGACTAAACTGGAAACAGTAACGGCCTTGAAATATTTAGGAGTAACTGTCAAGATCGACGTAAAGTGGAGTAACCACATAAGACTAATTGCAGGGAAAGGAGATGTTTGGGTGGTAGAATAATTATGGCGTACGCGTACATGGAAACGGTATTTGTGCATCAATTGCCGACACAGTGTAACTGAGGCGGAATAAGGGGAACCAACCCGCAGTCGCTGAGGTAGATGGATCCTCAGACTGACCTGTACACCGGACCTCGACACTAATCCGCTGGGCAGATTCGTGCTGGGGACCGGCACGCCTTCCCACCCGGGAAACAGCGCGTTAGGCCGCGAGCTAGCTGGATGGGCTCCCGACATCCATACTTCCCTCTAGTACTAGCCTGGCGATTACTTGATGTCTCACAATGTGTCCTATAAACATTCCTTCTTTTAGTCAAGCTGTGCCACAAAGCTCTTGTATCCTCAGTTCTATTGTCTCCTCATTAGGTACGCAATACAACCATCTATTCTTCAATGTTCTTCCATGGTACCACATTTGAAAAGTTTCTATGCTTTTCTTTCTGAACTGCTTGTCATCCAAGTTTAACTTTCATACGATGCTACAATCCAAACAAATACCTTCACAAAACTACTCCTGACACAATTAAATTAAAATATGCATTCAGTCTTAACTAACGTCTTTCTCAGAAACGGTTTTCTTTCCATTTCCAGTCTATATTTTACTTCCTCTCTCCTTTCATCATCATCAATTAGTTTACTGGCCGAATAGCAAACGTCGTATTCTTCTTTTAATGTCTCGTTTCCTAATCTAAATCCATGAGCATCGCCTGATTTCAGTCAACTACATTTGTAAGCGTACTGTCATATCGCTGGCTTAGTTGTGGAGTGTCTTTGCGGGCAGCCGCATCAGTCGTGCGCGGGACACGGAACTGTTGTGTTGTGAAGTGTGTAGCTCTGCATGTGAGAGGGATTATTAGTATGGAAGCTGAAGTGTTGTTACAAGTGCTGTAATAGTAAAGTGATGATATATGGAAATGGTTCAGAAGAATGTGCATTAAGATGAAAATGAGCAGTGCCGTCAACAACGTATTTATGTATCCTCTCGTTGCGTGTCGCACAGCATCGATCACCTGCGCTTTGTTCGGTCTCCCGGAATGAATTAATGTGAATCAGTAATAATTAGTTACCATAAAAGCGTGCAGTCAAGTGCCAGTGTCTTGTAGCGAGCGTGAGGACGTGCGTTCGGTCATCGCGTTCCGCAATTTATCAACAATCAGCCCCGCCGCGACGGTTACGTGCACGTTCGTACAAGTGAAAACTGAGAACTGAATAATTAACTCTATAATCAGTGTTATATCATTACTAGTGTCATGGAGAACTGTTACCAGATATATTTCGCTGTTCTGAACTGCATAAACGATTTAGGAGACAATCACAGCAGCCCCTTAAATTGTTTGAAGATAATGCTGCCACTTACCGTCTTGTAAAGTTAACGAATGATCCAAATCTACTTAATAATGATTTATTCATGATATCTGTACGGTGAGAAAACTAGCTATTGACTTTAAATAACGAAAAATGTGAAATCATCCACATGATTGCTAAACAGAACTCACTAAATTTGTTACACTACAAGCCACACAAGCCTAAAGGCTGCGAATTCAACTACATATTTAGCGGTTACAATTACGAATAACTTAAGTTGGAACGATCACAGAGATAATGTTGTGGGGAAAACGAACCAAAGACAACGATTTACTGGCAGAATATTTAGAAGATGCAACAAGTCTACCACAGAGATTGCCTACACTACGCTTGATTGTTCACTTCTGGCAGGATGACATCAGCATCGGGTAGGATTGAGGGAAGATATCGAAAAAGTCCAAAGAAGGGTAACTTGTTTTGTATTATCACGAAGTACGAGAGAAAGTGCGACATACATAAGCGAATCGCGGTGGTAAGCATTGAAACACAGGCGTTTTTCATTGCAGCAGGATTTCAGTCACAGACTTTACAACGCGTATTCGAAAATGTATTTGGCACCCAGCAACATAGGAAGAAATAATAACCATAGTAAAATATAAGGAGATTCGCACAGAGGTTTAACTGGTCATTTTCTCGCGCGCTCTTAGAGAGTGGAACGGCAGAGAAACAGCTTGAATGTGGATCGATGAACCTTCTGCCAGGCACTTGATTGTGAACTGCAGAGTAATCACGAGTTGTAGACGTAGGTGCGAATGGCGCGCTCGACTTGGTAAGTGGACTGGAAAATAAAATTACGATTTTCAGCGAAGAAAACTAGTACCTCTAATTAGTTCAAAAAATGGCTCTGAGCACTATGGGACTTACCATCCGTGGTCATCAATCCCCTAGAACTTGGAACCACTTAAACCTAACTAACCTAAGGACATAACACACATCCATGCCAGACGCAGGATTCAAACTTGCGACCGTAGCGGTCACGTGGTTCCAGACTGAAGCGCCTGGAACCGCACGGCCACACCGGCCGGCCTCTAAATTGGTCCCTGTAAATTTTTAGCCTGTTGCAGCGCAGGCAGGGAGTCCTTCACGCAGTCATGAAGAGTCCCAGTAACCTGGTCCGATTCTGAGGCAATCGTATCAGGCACCTTCTGTGGAAACGTTTGTGCGAAGGCCAACGATGTTAGATTACATTCAGTGGGATGGCGTGACAAAGGCAAAGATCCGTTTGTGTCTACTCTGAGACACCAGTCTCCTCGAGACATTGACAAGCTTGTTACTCTCTCACCGGATATTTTTCCAGACAATGAAATTGCTTCTAAATTGCAGCTTCAAAAGTCAAAAGTAAATCATACCTTTCTTTTCTGACTGGGGCAGTTTATCATTTAACAACTACAGGATACTGTTCTTGCCTGCCTCATGGTCTGCTTGGGTTTGATGAGAGCTTAAATAAGGTTAAGCAGATCAGAAGATCGCTCTGTTTTTGCATTTTTGGGATAGTACGTTGATTTACTTTTCAAGCAGGTGTCTCACTTCAGTATTTTGGAGAAAAAGTGCTGCAAATGATTTGTTTGAAGTATTTTAGACAAGTGAATCCCAATATAAGGCACATCTGAAAAGATAAGTTGTTCAGTTGCCCGTGGACGGTCCTAATGTCAATAAGACATTCCTAAGAGAACTAAAAAGCGAGTTTCAAACCTAGGGTAAACCTCATAACCCTGTGCATTTGGACTTTGGGCCATCTGTCTTACATACAGTCTATAAGACTAGCGCTTGTTGTAACCTTATTCAGTTTCTTTATGTAATCTACTTATAAATGTTCCGTCCCGTCGAGGTGATTTCACGAAGATTAAAAGCACTTCTGCTACCGCCCATAAGTTTCATGCTATTCACTTGGTAGACAACAAAATGGTGGCAGTTATGTCTCTTCAAATGATAATGGCTTTTGGAAAGTATGCTAGAAAAGTAAAAAATGAAAAACAAAGTAACAGTAGGAGTAAAACCGAAACGTAAGGTCGCCATTTTATTTCCTAATGTCATAGTTACCAAGCAGTGTGTGAGCCCCTGAGGGACAAAATGCTGGGAGTTCACGTCACCTTTTTCACTCAGGTTGAAAAGCACTCCGTCTTCAGGCCACAAGTGGCCCATCGGGACCATCCGACCGCCGTGTCATCCTCAACTGACGATGCGAATAGGAAGGGTGAATGATCAGCACACCGCTCTCCCGGTCGTTACGATGGTTTTCTTTGACCGGAACTGCTACTGTTCGGTCGAGTAGCTCCTCAATTTACGTCACGAGGCTGAGTGCACCCCCAAAAATGGCAACAGCACATGGCAACCCGAATGGTCACCCATCCAAGTGCCTGCCACGCCTGACAGCGCTTAACTTCGGTGATCTGACAGGAACCGGTGTATTCACTTCGACAAGGTCGTTGCCCCTACTCAGGTTGAACTGTTCCTAAATTTTAATCATATTCCCCTTCAGGTCTTTTTCTCTTTGCATCCCTCCAACCTAGGATTAGGTAATTTGTGAAAAAAATATGTAAAACCAGAAATTTTATACAGTAAGACTGTCTTCAAAATAGTCCTGAGCTACAACATAAATCTGTTGCGACCTCAGAGAGTGGTTTCAGGTTAATGTGCTGTATCAGTGAATATCTTGCTGTTTCGAAGTGAGCGGTTTATATCTATGAAGAGTATTGTATCCAAAATTCTGGATAAATCGACCCTGGGGTATTCTTTTACTAAGGGGATCACATGCTTAAATTCAGAAGTGGTAAATGACGCCGACCTTTTGAAGAGAGACACAGTCTTAACACAGCCCGCTACCTAAAATAGCTTTGGTGGTCATGAGGCTGATGCCATTCTCCGTGAGTTCCAAAACTGTTTATAGATCAGGCCAATAAAGGAAATACTTAAATAATTTAATTGGAACCGCGATTGCATCAATCAATTCTGAATTATGGTCACAGGGTATACAACTGGTAATGAAAATCTGCAGACATTTATTAAGCTTGCTTGCAATCTGGTCCTTGGAAATGCCATTCTAAAAGAGGTGTCCCTGTCAACTCTTCCATTCTGATCGAAAAACTGAAGCCCCTCTCACTGCCCTTTGCACCGTTCTCGATGTGGTCAAGGTTACTGGGTGTGTTAGATCTATTCCCATCACGAAGCAGTTAATACACAGAGCTCTAAATGCATATATTAGATACACTGAACCAGCAGCAGAGAAAAATGCAGCTCAAAAGTCCTCAAAATCAGATCAGAGAGAGAGGATAGAGATGAGAGGAAAGCTAAGAGAGCCACAACGGAAGAACACAAAACTCGCTGAAAGTGCTGAGAAAGAGGTTTATCAGATTGAAGAAGTTCTATCACTAAAATACATCTGCTTATGACTTCATTTATTGTCCATATATGTCGTTACCAGACTAATTTGTCACTATACCATCCACATCAGTTTTGTTTAAATATTATTTGAATTTCGTTCTTAGGTCTTTCTGTAAAGTGTGTAATTTTTTTACTGAAGTAGATAATGTCTTTGTTTTTAAGTTAGTATGCACTTTTAACAGCTGATTGTCTCCAATGGAGGTGTTTCTATTAATGTTTTACTTCCTATGTAAACGTGTTTCATTCTAAATCACTTGCAATTTTTCGTTCTTATTATGTTTGGCACTAAATCCTATTGTTGGATCCTTTTATGTTTGCCTTTGTTAGAGTAAACAACGTTCGTTTTAAATGTTTTTCCTTTTACTCATAATTCCACTCCTATGTATAGAAAAAAAATTGTAGATTTTGTCGTAAAATCGATGACAATTCACTAGGTAATAAGCAAAACGCGACTCTGGAAAATATAATATTTTGTCTACAAAACCCGGATTTTTTCATTTTTTTAGTGTCGCTGGACACCCTGTTTTCCAAAGCATAGAACGTTTTCAGTATAATTTACCTACATGAAAGTGCCCCCTCAACTCTTCTTATCCACCAGAAGAAACTTCGGGCCTTAGTTTCTAGCCACCCCGTAACTTAACGTTCTCACAAGATTGTAGTTAATGCAACTTTGCACTAGTTAGGATGGCAACTGGACCTGGGAGACAGGCCTTAAACTGTAGAAGTGCTGGCACTACGTCATTGTCACGCGGTGTCTCTTCACGTCCAGCCGTGGAGCTTATGGAACTAGGTCAGGAGTTATTGCCAGCCAGCCATTTACCTCAAGTTTAAACAAAAGACGTTGTCTAACAATGGAACATTTCTGTCCTATGCTCTTGGTTTTTTAAATAAATGTAATGAATGGCAGCGTTTTTTTAACATAAAGTAGAACTACAGAATTCTTGCTGCAAATCCATCCATTTATAGCCTCGGTCACATCATTACCTGCACGAGTCCCATTGATTTCGAATCTGCGCATTTACTTCAGTTGTCGTAAACAACTATCGGGGAGCACTGTTCGGCGACTGACAAAGCATTTTCTTCCACTCTGTCTTCATTCGCATTTCAGTCTCGCTTTTGTCTCCCCGAATTGGTGTAAGCCCTAGTTATTGTCCCTCCAGAATGTAGTAAGCAGCTTTTAGTGGGAGTACAGACTACCAGTCCTTCAGGTGTCTTGCACTGAACATTAAATTAAGTATTGATGTGTTCAGTATGACTAAAGGAACTAGCCACAAGGTACCCAGTACCTCTTGGAATACTCGCTCTTCTCTACAAAAAGTAATTTGACTAGTTGTTGCTTTCTTTAAATACTGTTTTAACATAACAGACTTCTACCTTTTGAAATATATCCCTTGCAATGAGTGTTTCCGTCACTTTATACTTTCAAGGACTAACCGAAATGTTCTATAGGGAAAAATTAGAATTCATGTTCATAATGTAGTATTCGTAAAGTCATGTCGTATCCTTGGTGTAACTGAATTTTACGCATAATATTGTAGCTTCTATAGTGATAACCAGAGCCTGAGTCTCTATTAAAAAACAAATATCAAAATATGCCCTAAAAATCGTTAAATATGCATAACGGTATGCAAAATAAAAATGTTACCAGTAGTAAATATTGTCATCAGTTCATCTCAGTTTGATAATTTTAACTCAGCTACTGTAAAAAGTATTGCACTGCTTTAGTCTAAATCTTAAAAGGAAATGAAATTAGGAATATTTTATATTAGTCTCATAAATTGTTTTCTAGCCTATATTTTTACCAAGAACTGCATTCAATTTATCAAAAGCAATTTTTGCAAGTCCATGTGTTTCAAAGCACACTACAGTTAAAGGCTGTCCATAAGCCTCTGCTTCAAAGCACAATGCTGCAATACCCGATTGCCTAGGGATAATGAACATTGCAATGAATTATTCTTAGTCTGCAATTCCTTTATGATTTTTGACAGAGTTGAAAAGCGACTACATATGTGCTGTAGTTTATTTTCTAAATCATTTGAAACTCTTGAGCAATCCGCATACCAGGTGCTTAAGAGTTTAAATAACATACATCCTCCAACCAGGAATCACAACGTGTCAGAACAGGTTGAGGAGGGGATACTAACTTTGAAGCGAGTTCTCTGAAAATTGGAACTCTAGAAAGCGCTCTAACGAAAGTTTTCTTGAGGCTGGAACGAGGCGGTCACCTCCCAGATACAGTGGTCTCACCGTTTCCGCTACGTGAAGTAGCCTATTGGCTAAGCAGGTCCAAAGTATTAGTTTGTGGTAAAGAACTTCCAATGCTTTTACAATGTAAGGAGCAGAATATGTAAGAAATAATAGCACACTGTTGTGTTTTACGCCATCCGGTCACAAAAAAGCTAGGGAATCGTTAAAAAGTGGTGTAGTTGTACAGTGGTTCACCCTTTCTAATATTACCCGATTTCATTGCTCTAACTACTGCACTACATTCACACTGGCATGCAGAGTCTGTGGGCTCGTCAACTAAAATCCAAATTCATTCACGTTTTAACCGTTCCCGGATATCAGGAATACGGTGAAACACTCGGGTACACACCTATGAAGCGTAGACTCGTCAGGCACTCTTCTATTAGTAAATTTTTTTAAGAAAGTTTGAAGATAAATATTATTTATTTACCACGAAGGAATCTCTCTGTGGATGTCGACCTGTTCTCCAAACGAAGTAATTACAAATTTTCTGGCTGCATTTTGTTTAAGCTTCAGTGTTCAGATGTTGTACTACTTGGAACTTTTTGCCAGGAACAATACTTCGCTCACATGATAAAAAAAATACTTGTTCATCCTAGTTGAAATTGTCACATCCAAACTCCGTAGCGTATTTACGTGACACAGACGATCACGACAGCTTCACAGGTGGCGTAACGAAGCGAAGAATTATACACTCCGTATTCTTGCTATTTGGACGTTTATTACAACTGTAAGTAAATGCATGAAACGCATCCAACAGATTTGATCTTCTGTCACACCTCAGATGATTCAGCAACACGCTATGAAGAAGGGGAACTCCCAGCTCCTGCTGCAATATAGATAAAAATTTGGCTCATATGATGTTCACTAGTCGTCAGGTCAAGAAAATATGGAAATCTATTGCATGTGCCAACCAACTACAATTTTAAATAGTGTATTTAATAACTATGTATGCAAAGTCAGTGTTCCCCAATATATGGAATTATATACACTTTAAAATTGCACCAGTGACGGTGAGAATGGTAAATAACACAGCTAATGCATACATTTAGACTATTCACAAACTCTATGCAATTTGCATAGAAATTTGCGCTCTGGTGATAAACAATGAAACCTTCCTATGCGACTATAAACCATTAAGAATAATCCTCCCTAAATGAACAATAGAAAATTCCTGCTAGTGTGGAGTCTCACGGCCATACCAAGCTCTCAATATTTGGAACACCGTTTACTGAGTAGTATTTGCGAAGGCTAGACTGATATTTCGCTAAATTTATAAAACTTTCTGCTGTGATAGTGACACCAAGTAGACTAACTTCGCTTTAGAGCTTCACTCCTTGTATCCTCATACTGAAGACTCGAACACAGAAAGGGGGAAGTGACAAAACGAAGATGAATGGGATAAAATTTTAGATGCTTACTTCCTAAGACGAACATCTTAAAAAAACTAGCTCTAGGCACTATGGGACTTAACATCTGAGGTCATCAGTCCCCTAGACTTAGAACCCGTTAAACCCAACTACCCTAAGGACATCACACACAGCCATGCTAGAGGCAGGATTCGAACATCTTCAGATTTAATGTCAACTATTCTATCTGAAAAAAAGACATTCTTATCTATTCATGAACATATTTGCTTTTGGAGCAAAACCAACTGTATATTGCTTTAGAACCTTTTCAGCCTTCGTAGATCTGGATAGGTCCAATGATGATTAGGAATTAGAGATCTTCTCTCAACACGCAAACTGAGTAAAGGTTTTATTTTCCTCTGTAAGATTTCGTTTTGAAACGTACGTAGGCGCTCAGTCCGGACCCCGAGACTGCTACGGTCGCAGGTTCGAATCCTGCCTCGGGCATGGATGTGTGTGATGTCCTTAGGTTAGTTAGGTTTAAGTAGTTCTAAGTTCTAGGGGACTGATGACCACAGCAGTTGAGTCCCATAGTGCTCAGAGCCATTTGAACCATTTTGAAACGTACGTAAGCAGTGCACTGTCACAATTTAAATGGGTCTGAAAACGGGATGTAAACATTACCAAACCTTTATGCTACAAAGTAAAAATTTCGTCGGGTATTGCTATTGAGACAAGACTTTCTCCGATTCAGTTGTATTCTTCTATTTCACGCTGTAGTTTTGTGTGACGTGGACTTTGTAACGCTACACGTATGTAGGCGAGTTATTCAGCCGCGTGGAAATGGTACGACGTGAGGTTAATTTGGTTGTCAGGCTGAGCGCTGATGGACACTGCGGACCGTCAAAGCGCCGCCTGCGGTCGTGAAGCAGCAACCGTTGCTGGCGAGCCCAGTTGCGGGCACAAAGGCTGGACAGGAAATGGATAAACCTCAAAGCTGAGAATCTGGACAGCGGTCGGTCGCTTACAAGACTGAAGAATGCACCAGCAATGGTGGACGTTCAGCCAAGCTGAAAGATGGCTTCTTACAGCTCTTAGAAATTTTACAATAAATCACAAGTACATAATAAAGCAAATCTGGCTACATCTGCGATCTCACAAAAATGAGGCGTATCCAAGCACACAAATATTTTCAATATCTTTAAAACTACAGAATTTAATATTTTGCAGTGGTTAAACATTTTCACAATAAATCTGCTAACCCGCATGAGTGGCTGAGGTCGCTAACGCATGCTCGCTCGGTGGCGCTCGACCTGATGGTGAGTGGGTTCGAATTCTGGCGATGGAAAAAAGTTTAACTTCCACTACTTTGCCGTCACGAGCAGGAGAGGTGGTAGCGTAAGGTCCCTGATGGCAAGACTTCACGCCAATGTTGTGGTTTAAACACCAAACCTCTCCGCAATGCCTCATGTAGTGTGAGGGCATGTGGCATTGTCGATGGTGATCCACTCGTCGGATGGGAATTCTAAGCTTGGCGACCCCTTTGGCACTATCCGTGAGGAGCATGCTATGTTGTGCTGGCACCGGTTCACCATCCTCTTCTTAACACCATCATCATCATCATACAACACTTCACAAAATCAATACATACGTGTAGTACTATAAAGTGTACAGTGGAGCATGTTGTAAATAAGCAAAAAATAAATGTCAATTAATAACTTTTAATCACTTCATACGATGTCAACAGACAGTGTATCACATGACACCATTCCACTATAGCTATCATCCCTGAAAGCTACATACCTTTCCCTGTTTTATTTATTGACAGATTATGTCTTCTATATCTTTTTTAGTGTGAAAATATCTGTCAGAACATTGTATACTCAACAATAGTACAGCAAATGAATACAGCACGAATACCTCATGTATTGGCATACTTACGTAGTTATTTAATGAATATGTTACTATTTTTGGAAAACACTAATTTAACTCTTTGGTGATATACAATCGTGGTAATTTGAGAAATGGCCAATTGTGTGTTTTAACTAATACCGCCTTTGGAAACAGTATCAGAAGATGCTTCTGTGAAACAGGCTTAAATAATTTTTAAACAGCGTTTAATGATAATCTGTTGTCATTTAACGTGACCACAAGAATACTAGCTGGTTTATACTAGGAACAAATATTCATTTATATTTATTGTGCATGGTCTGAGTATGAGTGTTTATAACATTTCTTGTTCAAATTATTTAAATATTGTTGTAATATGTTGGTTTAGTCTGGGAAGTCGTGAAGTTGAGTCAAATCATGACTGTAGAAAATAAGTACGATGTATTTTTGGTGGGGATGGGCTTCAGTCAGTGAAAAGCAATCACTGGCGGAACACCACTAGATTCAGGGGTAGACATTTTTTCGGATGGTCCGCTAAAGGAATCGTTTCTGAAGACTTTTACGCGAGAAGGCGTACCTGCCTACGGTATAGCGAGATATTCGATCGTGTGAGTGATTCCTGGGCCCAGCACGAGACTTTAACTTTTGGGATAGTTTCTGTTTCGATCTTGAGTAAGACACTTTGGCGTTTGTGCTGGAAGAATGCAGATCTCTCTGAGGTAAAACGCGTGATTCCACCTTATGGGTGATTTATTCTGGGTGGTGAACGGCCGCCGCAATATAGCTTTTCCCGATTGCATTACGGAATTCAGAACAGAGAGAATATGAGATTCTAATCGTTATCTCACGTTTGTTAATTTCTAATCATCATGTTGAACTTGTGGATAATCGCATCTATTTTACGAAGTTTGTTTTACTATTATTCTTGTAAACATGTTGTCAAGTTACAGGTTGTCCAGAAAAGGACTACCTGATTTCAAAATTAAATATCTCGAAAACAAAGATCGGTATAGGACTGCATTAAACGGTTATGTGTATTGTGAAAGCTGTAAGTTCATACAGCAATTTGAAATAATAGTTAAAAAAGCTGCTAACAGATGGCGCTGTAATAGCCATACGTAATACCTAGTATAAATAGTGATCCGAAGCCAGAGCGATCTGTTCCACTTCTGAAACGTGAAAGGAGGTTAGCGTACCAAAGGAAGAGATTAAAATCATGTGCTCCATTGAACAACGCGTTTTTCTGGTGCTGGAGTACCACAGGTTAGAAGAGTCCTCCGGCAACAAGGCGAAGTTTTCAAGCACGATTTAATGTTCCAAAAGGACCAGATGCGAAAACCATTCGTACGCTCATGGCAAAATTTCAACGAACAGGCAGCCTATCTGATCATCTAGTGGGGCACGTTGGCCGCAAGCAAACCGCAGTTACGCCTGAAAATATCGCCACAGTTTCTGGAATTATTCAGCGAAATCCAATGTCATCCGTCCGTATAATTGCATCTGAGACTGGATTGAAGCGTTTCAGCACGCAGAAAATACTGAGAGCCCACACATGTTTCCATTCAAAATTCAAACGCACCAGGCCATACCCGTACGAGCTGTGCAACTAAGGGTTGTCTTTGCCAATCAGATGCTCACAATGACTGATAGTGAAAGATTTGATGTTGGCTGCATCTGGTTTACAGATGAAGCACTCTTTCACCTGAATGGATACGTGAATAAGCAGAACTTGCGATTTTGGGGTTCCGAAAAGCGGTATTGGTGTGAAGCGAAACCCCTGTATTCTCCTAAAGTTACTGTGTGTGCTGCAGTATGCAGCAGAGGCATTATTGGCCCTTTTTTCATTCGAGAAACGGTCACTGGTGCACATTACGTTGCAATTTTGGAACAATTTGTCGCCACATACCAGGCGTTAGAGGATCGACCAGGTACTGAATGGTTTATGCAAGATGGAGCCGGACCACGTCGGACCGAACAAGTGTTTCGCTTTCTTGAGGAGTACTTCGGGAATCGAGTCATTGCTTTGGAATATCCCAAATCTATTGGTGCAGGCATGGATTGACCTCCATATTAGCCGGATTTGACTCCCTGTGACTTTTTTGTGGGGCACAGTGAAAGACATGGTCTACCCGAAGCATCCCGCCACGCTGCACGAGCTTGAATCGGCGATCTCTGTGGCATGTGAATCCATTTCGGTTGAGACACTACGAAATGTGATGGCGAATTTCATTTTTCATTTGCGCCACATCTGTAGTGCCAATGGTGAACATTTTGAAAAAATTTTGATGTGATTGTTTGTAAAGATTGTTTTCATACGATTATTTCACTTATGTATGCTGATATGAGCTGTACAGCGTACAGCGCCATCTCTTAGCAGCTTTTGTAACTATTATTTCAAACTGCTGTATAAACTTCTTGCAGCTTTCACAATAAACATACCGTTTACTGCATTCCTGTATCGATCTTTGTTTCCGAGATATTTAATTTTGAAATCAGGGAGTCCTTACCTGGACACCCTGCACAAATGCTATTTGTTATGTAAGAAGAGAATAGCTTGGAATTTTAACATTTTGTAAGCAGACACTTTGGCCTATTCACGGAAAAGCTATTGCCAAAGAGTATAAATAATTGTAAATGCATAAAAGTGAAGTTAGATCTGGACCTTTTATAACTAGAAGTGTAATAGGCTGACTAGCGTAGTAGCAATTTTGTTGGGTAAATAAAATTGTTTTTGTGGATATTTCACGTAAATAAATTTCTTAAGTCGTAATCCACGTAGTATCCATCCTATCCTTTTGTACGAACAGAGATAGTGTAGAAAATGACGTGAATATTAATTTGTTTGATTATCAGAACATCATTTTCTCAACCTTTGGACAGTTACGTAATAATGAAGTCTTTGGCTGCAGTATGAATAATGTCAGAAACAGAATAATGTAATTGCCAATATTAATTCATTTGCTAAAAATAGAGCAACATCCATATTAAAAAATTGGTAGTAAAGCGCTACGTAACTTGGACACTGAATTTCACTATCAAAGCACAGTTTCTAATTTATAACTTGTGGCATAATTTATAACTTTTATTACAAAGAAATATCAGAGTAACTGCTAGGTAAATGAGTCATTACCAACTATAAATTAAAACAATATTTCTGCTTGCTGCACTTACGACAGTTAGTATTACGGTGAGTAACGTAACAGAAAAGTTTCTGTCCACAGCCAGTAAAAAAATCTTGCTTTAATTGATGTTTGAAAATTAATATGTTATATGTGTTTGCTATTTGATTATGTGACTACTATGACATGTGTGGTGTGAAGTACTTGAAAGTGTGCGTTAGGTGCTGTTCCTACGTCATTAGGCCAATAACAATGTCACGTAAGATTTCTTACGAGCATTAAGTTGAGTTTCAATTCAATTATTCTAGTTCCCGTGAGAAACTGGTGACCGCTGTTTATTTTCGTTAATGACATACATTGGAAACCTTTTTTCCAAACTTTTCACTAATTACTGTTAGTTAAAAATTAGTTTACATAATAAAAATACATAAAGTTAAACGGACTTTGTTTCAAATCGTCATTGCTAAAATACTGAGCAGTGACGATTGGGTTCAAATGGCTCTGAGCACTATAGGACGTATCATCTGAGGTCGTCAGTCCCCTAGAACTTAGGACTACTTAAACCTAACTAACCTAAGGACATCACACATCCATGCCCGAGGCAGGATTCGAACCTGCGACCGCAGCGGTCGCGCGGTTCCAGACTGCAGCGCCTGGAACCGCTCGGTCACAGCGGCCGGTGACGATTCGGTTATTTCATCTACTTCTCTGTTTTGCATTATTCTTCGGAGTAG
This sequence comes from Schistocerca gregaria, assembly GCF_023897955.1. Taxonomy (NCBI): domain Eukaryota; kingdom Metazoa; phylum Arthropoda; class Insecta; order Orthoptera; family Acrididae; genus Schistocerca; species Schistocerca gregaria. The sequence continues at coordinate 699,918,073 of NC_064922.1, read as the reverse complement.
ATGCCTTTTCCCCAAAAATTAGGGAAAAGCCTTATTAGCCGGAGAGGTGGGGGATTATAAACTCTGAAATATTTTGTGCTGACGATTATTTCGTATATTGTGATCACGAAATGGCCTTAGTTTTCGCTAATCTCTGATTGTTGTCTAACTTTGGTATTCAGCCACCATTCTCGTAACTTTCTAAACACAACTGTACTACATTTGGTAAGCTTATTCCTCACTGTATTATATTTAGTTACCGTAGGACCACTTCCATTTACATGATTTTTATTTTTCTGAATAAACATTATTCAACATAATTCACTGTCGTGTACATTAATTGCAGACTTTTTAATAGAATCATTTTTATTAACTATTCATTTATATTTTTTTATTGTGTGTTTATGTTCTTCATTCGCAGTTCTAGCCTATGCAGGATTACAGTTTCAAGTTGTTGTTCGCAGCGAGTTAGTAGCTAAGCAGGAATGCATCGAGCTTTTCTTTTCCAGACAGAGCCGTGTAAAGCCCAGTAAAGTATAAGTAGCATCAGGTAAATTCTCAATTAGTTGCTCGTACGGACAGCTGCTTAGAGAGCAACTACTCAACAGAAAACAGATAAGTAGCGTTGCAATTTTAATAACACGGGGTAGAAAGTCATGCTAATTCCTTTAAACATCAGTAAGCATTGGGTGCAATACTTAGCAGCCACTCAGGAATTCGTTCTGGCAGAATACGTTGGGCATGCGGAAAAGACAACAAAGAAAATAACACGCTGCGGTAGTTTGCTTATTTTATAACATCAAACGCAAGGCAAACAAGCAAAATCTTATATATATATGAATTTCGTCATTACTATTTCTGAGCGTTTTAGCGTGGGGTGTCTAGTGCAAACAGAGATTGCTATTCTGCAATCCTGCCGAATGCTCTATTTCTGTTAAAACAAACCGACAGATCCATTGTCTTCAAAGGGTCTTGGATGTAGGAACTCCAACACCAAGATTTCATAACGAATTTAATGCTTGTTTGTTATCGTACTTGCCTTTCGTCTTCAAAGCGCATTGTAGCACAGAACATCTATGTCAGGCTTCTAAAACGAGTCACAGCTGCTTTCCTGCTGGCGTCACTGCTACGTAAATCTTATTTTCGTCCGATTAGCATGACAGATTGTACAAACAAAATGGCAACGGTGCAACTAACCTGTTTCTACGGGTTATTACGCTAAGATTAGGGTCGGTACCGACTCTAACCATACAACTAATCAATGGTTTGGCCGAGTCCGAAAACAGATTAATTTGATCACAGACCAAAAACTCATAAAAATGTATACGTTGTGATATCGCTCATAGGGGACGGGATGTAATTATTAGTATTCCCCGTGCATTGTTCACGAGAAACGAACATTTAAAATCAAATAGAAAATGCATGAACAATGTGCATAAGATCAGCTCCGTGCGACACATCTGAAAATAAGACTTAATCTAAAGCATCATCATCACCATCATTTAAGACTGATTATGCCTTTCAGCGCTCAGTCTGGAGCATAGCCCCCTTTTAAAATTCCTTCATGTTCCCCTATTCACCGCTAACATTGGTACCTCTTCTGATGTTAAACCTAGTACTTCAAAATCATTCTTAACCGAATCCAGGTACCTTCTCCTTCGTCTGCCCCGACTCCTCCTACCCTCTATTGCTGTACCCATAAGTCTCTTGGGTAACCATGCTTCTCCCGTGCGTTTAACATGACCCCACCATTTAAGCCTGTTCGCCCTGACTGCTACACCTATAGAGTTCTTTCCCAGTTTTTCTTTAATTTCCTTATTGTGGACACCCTCCTGCCATTGTTCCCATCTACTAGTACCTGCAATCATCCTAGCTACTTTCATATCCGTAACCTCAACCTTGTTCATAAGGTATCCTGAATCCACCCAGCTTTCGCTCCCATACAACAAAGTTGGTCGAAAGATTGAACGGTGCACAGATAACTTAGTCTTGGTACTGACTTCCTTCTTGCAGGAGAGAGTAGATCGTAGCTGAGCGCTCACTGCATTAGCTTTGCTACACCTCGCTTCCTGTTCTTTCACTATGTTGCCATCCTGTGAGAATATGCATCCTTAGTACTTGAAACTGTCCACCTTTTCTAACTTTGTTACTCCTATTTGGCACTCAATCCGTTTGTATTTCTTTCCCACTGATATTACTTTCATTTTGGAGATGCTAATCTTCATACCATAGTCCTTACATTTCTGATCTAACTCTGAAATATTACTTTGCAAACTTTCAATCGAATCTGCCATCACAACTAAGTCATCCGCATATGCAACACTGCTTATTTTGTGTTCACATATCTTAATCTCACCCAGCCGGTCTATTGTTTTCAACAGATGATCCATAAATAATATGAACAACAGTGGAGACAGGTTGCAGCCTTGTCTTACCCCTGAAACTACTCTGAACCATGAACTCAATTTACCGTCAACTCTAACTGCTGCCTGACTATCTATTTAAAGGCCTTTACCTGCTTGCAAAAGTTTGCCTCCTATTCCATAATCTCGTAGAACAGACAATAACTTCCTCCAAGGAACCCGGTCATATGCCTTTTCTAGATCTATAAAGCATAAATACAGTTCCCTGTTCGACTCATAACACTTCTTCATTATTTGCCGTATGCTAAAGATCTGGTCCTGAAAACCTCTAAGAGGCCTAAACCCACACTGATTTTCATCCAATTGGTTCTCAACTAATACTCGCACTTTCCTTTCAACAATACCTGAGAAGATTTTACCCACAACGCTGATTAAAGAGATACCTCTGTAGTTGTTACAATCTTTTCTGTTTCCATGTTTAAAGATTGGTGTGATTACTGCTTTTGTCCAGTCTGATGGAACCTGTCCCGACTCCCAGACCATTTCAATTATCCTGTGTAGCCATTTAAGACCTGCCATTCCACTGTATTTGATGAGTTCCGACTTAATTTCATCCACCCCAGCTGCTTTATTGCACTGCAATATATTGACCATTTTCTCCACTTCCTCAGATGTGATCCTATTTCCATCATCATTCCTATCCCATTCTACCTCGAAATCTGAAACATTACTGATCGTATTTTCACCTACATTGAGCAACTCTTCAAAATATTCCCTTCATTCCTCAAGGTATCCACAGGATTCACCAGCAGTTTTCCTGACCTGTCCAAAATACTTGTCATTTCCTTCTCACCTCCCTTTCGAAGACTGCTAATTACACTCCAGAATGGTTTTACAGCAGCTTGACCCATAGTCTCCAACCTGTTTCCAAAGTCTTCCCAAGATTTCTTCTTGGATGCTGCAATTATCTGTTTGGCTTTGTTTCTTTCTTCAACATAACTTTCTCTGTCTACCTGAGTTCTAGTATGTAGCCATTTTTGATATGCCTTCTTTTTCCTTTTACAGGCTGCCTTGACTGTGTCATTCCACCACGCTGTTTGCTTCATCCTACTTTTACACACTACTGTTCCAAGACATTCTTTAGCCACTTCTAGTACTGTGTCCCTGTACCTTGTCCATTCCTTTTCCAATGACTGTAATTGACTACATTCAACGAACTGGTACCTTTCTGAGATCGTTGTTATGTACTTGTGCCTGATTTCCTTATCCTGAAGTTTCTCCACTCTTATCCTCCTACATATGGACCTGACCTCCTGCACTTTCGGTCTCACAATCCCAATTTCACTACAGATTAAATAATGATCAGTGTCATCAAAGAATCCCCTGAATACACGTGTGTCCCTCACAGCCTTCCTGAATTCCTGATCTGTTATTATATAGTCAATGACAAATCTGGTTCCCCTGCCTTCCCAAGTATACTGGTGAATGTTCTTATGTTTAAAAAAGGAGTTTGTGATTACTAAGCCCATACTGGCACAGAAATCCAAGAGTTGTTTCCCGTTCCTGTTGGCCTCCATATCCTCTCCAAATTTACCCATTACCTTTTCATACCCTTCGGTTCGATTTCCAATCCTGGCATTAAAATCACCCATGAGCAGAACACTGTCTTTGTCCTTTACTCTAACAACTACATCACTGAGTGCCTCATAAAAACTATCCATCTTATCTTGATCTGTCCCTTCACAATGCGAATATACTGACACAATCCTAATTTTCTTGCTAGACACTGTCAAATCGATCCACATCAGTCGTTCGTTTACATACCTTACTGCAACTACGCTGGGTTCCATTTCTTTCCTGATGTAAAGCCCTACACCCCATTGTGCTATTCCTGCTTTGACTCCTGACAGGTAGACCTTGTATTCTCCCACTTCCTCTTCTTTCTCACCCCTTAACCGAATGTCACTAACAGCTAAAACGTCCAGCCCCATCTTACTTGCAACCTCTGCCAGCTCTACCTTCTTCCCTGAGTAGCCCCCATTGATATTAGTAGCTCCCCATCTCATTACCATTTGTTTGCCAAGTCGTATCTTAGAAGTCCCTGGTTTGTTAGTTAGAGGTGGGACTCCGTCACCACCAAGGGTCCGAGGCATTTTGCTCTGATTGCTGCCAGCATCATATTTAAAGTACCCGGGAAGCAGGTTGCTAGCCTTACTTGCCCCCGAGCCCCATTGGGTTTTACCCCTAACGGTTGAGGGACTAACCGGTGGATTTGGTAGTCTGCCGTATGAGCACAAAGGTGACCACGACTCAGAATATGTCAGAGATGCCCAGCCTTCTTCCAAAGTAACTGGTATCCCGACTGTCAGGACCACTTACTTGGCCACTCATACGTTGCCCGTGGTTCATGAACTAGGATATGACTACAGGAACCCACACCATGCATTTGTTTTAAAATATTTGTGGAAACTAATCACTGGACCTGTGTGTAAGGAAACGCCTTGGATATGCTGACAGGAAAGCTGCGAGGTGAGTGGCTAAGGTGCAAAAACGTAACCTCGAAACACAAGAGATAATTGTAGATAAAATAATGTATTTCTAAGACATTAAAAAGGAGGCATGTACACAATTCCTGATAACATTAATTCCTAAAACATTAAAGAAAAGCGTCGATACATTCACCGTTATAATCTACACCTAAAATCATTGATGTGAATCATTCATACAACTGCTGATGCCTTATAACTGATCGCAATAACTCGTGAAACGGTATACGTTTCGCAGTACTCCCCCGTGACCACGTGGATTGTGGAGCGCAATTTCTAGGTAACGTGGCCAAGTTGCAACAATATCACATCACACAATCATGAACAGTTAACATTCTTTTAAAAAACCGTGAGATCGGACAGTTAGTGATGGCGGTAGCCCAACAAACTAAAATGTTCAACCACGTTGTTGGATCCCCACGGACGAAAGATACATAAAGCAAGGAAACTTTACGAGAAGGGGAAGCTATTAATATTTAGGTAAATTAAAGCTTATACAGGCACAGCTGAAGACAAACACACTTTCATACAGGAGCGAGTGCTCACTTCTTATCCACACCTTTGTGTGGCGCTCTTCCGGCGGATCCAAGTCTGCTATAGAAATTTTCTGAAAGAAAAATCTGCCAAAATTTTGCATTCCTTGCTGCGACAAGGCAAAGCAATCTTTCAGAGTTGAAAAGCAAGATCAAAAGCTAACAGCTCTCCTCTCGCCAAGTAACAACGCGCCACGCGATCAGTCTAACTCACACTTCTTCGACTGGAGCACAGTTGTGGCCGCTTCCCATACCGGTGGCAGACTGCCTCCCTTTTTCTTCTCCAGCCTCTTCCACGCTCTGCGTGGCCCAGAAAACCAAAGATGCCATTTCCCCCACCAACCTAACGCAGGTGGTTTTCTCACAAGTAGCGCAAACTTTTTTGCCTACTTGACCACTACGAGAGTCGGCTATTCTGTACAGCTACTGCTGAATCTGTATGACTATCGCAGACATTCTGCAGCAGATTACGTCACCGTCTAGCAACGTGACACACAACCACATTCATTCAGTCAGACCACTATGAGAGTTATGAGAAAAGATAAACAAGGAAAAAAAAGAGAAATGCTAGCGAAAATGGGCTATCAGACTAATGAAAGGTGGCTACAGGACCCTTTCAACGGGACAATGACTATTTCTTTAATTTTCATCAGAGAGTATACGAAAACGAACCTTCCGTGCCCAAAATTTTGCTATTGGTGTTTTATGGAGAAAAATCCCTCTTGAAGCGTCGGGACTAAGCGAAAGCGATAACATTCTCAGATGAAATTCGTTTACTGTGATGTAGTGAACACTGTGCTTTGCCGTTTCCAAGATGTTCCTTCGCAGGGGCAGGACCATAACAGTTTGACCATTCTAAGTCACTTACGTCATTATTTCCTCATTCTCGGCCCATAGTGTCGTTGGAATGTATGAGGGAAAAACACCACAGCACCAAACATAATTAATGTATGGTAATGAAATTTCGGTAATCCATTTGTCTGGGTAACATATTTAAGTGTTTAACATTACTAGATCACTGGTTAAAGTAAACACAAGATAATCCATTGCAAATGTGGACTGCTGGTACATCAATAACCGGTGTAACCGCCAGAATGTTGAATAAAAGTATGCAAACGTGCATCCATTGACTTGTAAAGCTGCCGAATGTCAGTTTGTAGGATGTAAATCTATGCCTGTTGTATCTGATCTGTCAATGCAGTGCGCCGGCCTGTGTGGCCGAGCGGTTCGAGGCGCTTCAGTCTGGAACCGCGCGACCGCTACGATGGCAGGTTTGAATCCTGCCTTGGGCATGGATGTGTGTGATGTCCTTAGTTTAGTTAGGGTAAAGTAATTCTAAGTTCTAGGGGACTGACGACCTCAGACGATAAGTCCCATAGTGCTCAGAGCCATTTGAACCATTTGTCAATACAGGAACGATTAATGCTGTTTGTGGGTGGCGCTTGAGTTGCCATTCGATGATGTCCCATATGCGTTCGACAGCAGACAGATCTGGTGATAGACACTCTGTAGAGCATGCTGTGTCTGAGCGGCATGGTGTTCATCAGTGGCAGCACATTAGGTCGAATCACCAGACTGGCGTACAAATCTGCAGCCAGGGTGCTCCTGCTGTCATACAAAATCGCACCCCACACAATAACCTTAGGTGTGGGTCCAGCGCGTGTAGCATGCATACAGGTTGATTGCAGGCCCTCAAGTGGCCTCCTTATAACCAGCACATAGCCGTCTCTGACACCGAGGCAGAACCAGATTTCATCAGAAAACACAACATACCTCCAGTCTGCTCTCCAGTGAGCTCTTGCTTCACGTCACTGTGCGCGCAAATGGCGGTGGTTTGGGGTGTCATGCACACGACAGGGCGTCTGGTCGGAGCTGTCCTTGAAGTAACCCATTTGTAGCAGTTCGTTGTCACTGTGGTGTCAACTGCTGCTGCAGATGCGGTACGAAGCTCCACAGTCACACGCCGAACGCGATGGTCTTCCTTCTCAATAGCGCCACTTACACGTCCGGAGCAAGGTCTCCCCGCGACCGTACAATCTTGTGACCACCGCAGCCAACAATCTTATACGGTGGCTTAATTCCTGCCAAGTCCTGCAATCCAGCTGCCGCGCGTGTTTAGCCGAGCGGTCTAGGGCGCTGCAGTCATGGACTGTGCGGCTGATCCCGGCGGATGTTCGAGTCCTTCCTCGGGCATGGGTGTGGTTGTTTGTTCTTAGGATAATTTAGGTTAAGCAGTGTGTAAGCTTAGGGACAGATGACCTTAGCAGTTAAGTCCCATAAGATTTCATATACAGTCGAACTTCTTTTTTTTTCAATCCAGTTTCTCACAGCCCTGTTACACGGCCTCGTTCGATAAGTGTCTTTGTCGCGTTAAATTCATCCTTGACTAACATCAACTAACCATTTCCAATCTCTATGGTAAACAACGCTAACAACAGTTACAGCATGTACTTGAAGGAAATCTGTCATCCTCATAATGGCGCAACTAGCGCCACTCTTAAGCGACTGGCGCGAAATTTAAATAAACATCTTTCAGATATAGAAATACACCAAACTTTCGTTTATGTCGCAAAACTCCTTCTCGGTGTTGCGATTATTTTTTCGTCTGTGTATTTCGCTCACGCACCATCAGTGTATCTTCCTCACCTCGTCCGTCAATTTTGATGTTGAGTTAATCGCTAATCTCATTTCTACTACTCCTTATTAATTTCGTCTTTCTTTAGTTCACTCTCAGTCCATTTCCTATGCTCATGGGCTGTTCTTTCCGTCAATAGATCCTGTAATGTTCCTATCTTTCACTGCTGGCAATGTCGTCAGCTACTCTTATCTGGTAATGTCGTCAGCTACTCCTATCACTCAGTCCATTGAACCTGAATTTTAAACCCACTCTTTAATTTTTCTTTTTACTTCCGCCATTTCCTCTCCGATGTACATTTTGATCATTACGAGTCAAAGGGAGCACCCTTGCCTTCTGTTCTTTTTAATCTGTTATGTTCCCCCTCCCTACAAAAAAATTTAGTTTCTGCAAATTTTAAACATCTTGGGCCATTTTACGTTGTCGAACGCTTTCTATACACCGACAAATCCTATCAATGTGCAATTACTTTTCTTAAGCCTTGCTTCCATTATCAAGCGCAACGTCAGAAATCCCCTTCCGAGGCTTTTTCTTTCCTAAAACAAACATCTAACATATAATCACTTTTCTTTTTGTGCCGTATATCATTCTTGTCAGCATCTTGGATGTATCAGCTGTAAGTTGGTTCTGCGATAGTTCTCACACTTACCTGCCTTTCGATGCAGACTGTATGGACGATATTCTTTTGAGAGTTTGATGGTATGTCTCCAGTCTCTCATATTCAATCTTGAACACATTGTTTGGTTGCCACTTCACTTGTTTGATCACAAGTCTTCCATACATCCGTCGAAGTCTGATTCTAATATTAGATCAAAAATGTCTTCAAAGTCGACACCCATGTACTCTTCTATCACCTTAGCAGACATTTCTGCTCTATCATAGATGCCTTCAATGTGCTTACTTTACGTATCCGTTGTCTCATCAGCGTTTAACGGTGGAATCCCTGTTTGACTTTTAGTGTCGAAGACCTTGGTTTTAAGACGGAAAAAGTTCTTTTACATTTTTATATTCTCAACCTGTTTCCTTTTCGATTTCTTCAACTTTTTCTCCTCCCGCGTTTCTCTTTAAAAACCCTGCAGTTGATATTATCATTCCCGATTATCACCGTATTCCTTTCTATTCCTTAAAAGTTTGTATTTCCTTCTTTCAGCTATCAACTGTAATATTTCTTCTTTGTTCCTGAACGTGTCTCTCCAACTTTTATGTGTGACAATTTTATGAATATCGATTCCTTTAAAACTTAGCCGCGCTACTGTGGTATTTATTACAATATGTATTGCCTCGAAGAACATCCAACAATCATAATTCTTTCTCAGTATAAACATCTCGCTTCTTTACTGTGGTATCGCATAACGATACCGCCACCAGTGGAACTGCAAGTTTCCCTGAGATGTTGATAGTGGTTGTGCGGGATCTACCGGGCCCAATGGGGCATGCCTGCTGAGCCACGTCCCCAATGGCTCTGTACCACGAGCAACTTCTTCCACCACAATACATGGGGGCCGCTCACGTTCAGAGCCACATCGCTACATGTAGCTATGTAGACGCCGTGTAGTCGTGGCTCCGACACCATCGTTGTTGCTATTGTAATAGCTGGACCCGGTTTCTTGCTGCTTCTTTGTAACGAGTCTTCAAATGGTTGGAGAAATACAAGAGTAAATCTTCTGTCTACTGTGTTAATTTGCTCGCTGATCATCTCTGCTGCTGTTCAGCTTTCCTACGACGACAGTTGTCGCAACTCTGTAGCCCACTTCTCCTTACCATAGTGTACGAATTTGTACACAACATTTACACAGCTATTCTTCCTGCTCATTCTCTTAAACTTCTAAATCTTGAAATGTTATGAACGTTGCTTTGTCAAGATTTTAAGACGTCACAGAGCCACTATTGTCTTGGCGTGTTCCTGATTTTAACACCAAGCCAAATTTATTTACCACCACATCAACTTCTGTCAGTCGGTGCTTTTCTTCTGTAGATAATCCCTGTTAGTACTTTCCAGCCGTTACTGTGAAACTGATATTTCGGTAATTTCCCCAGCTGTCATCAATGAACCTTATTTGGCACTGAAATTACAAACTTCTTCTCTAAGTCTGTGGGACCCTCGCCTGTTGCATTGGTGTTGGAAGAACTTGGTCTTGGTTGGTTCTCCCATAGAGCATTGTAATTGTGAGCGAATGCTGTTTACTCCTAGTAAGTCTTTCAGTCCTCTGTCAAATAATTCTCAAAGGGTCGATCTCTAATCTCATATTCATCCACTTCCTCTTCCTTCTTTATAATGTTGCCTTAAAGTTCTTTTCTTGCTTTATGTAGCCCTTCAATATGTTCAGGCCACCTTTCAGCCTTCCTTTCTTTGCTTAGTGCTGTTTTTCCATCTGAAGCTTTGATAATCATACAGTGCTTTTCACTTGTTTTCGTTAGTTTTCATGTACGCAGAATATGTCTTTCCTAAAATAATACAAAGTTCCACAGATTTGCATTTCTACTGTACCAATTACTGCTTTGTCACTTTGCACTTTCTGACACTTTCATTTTTCAACATCTGTTACCCTATGCCTCCTTCACTTGAAGCATTTTATGCATTATGTAAAACTATGGCTCAAAGATTTCTACTGGACCATCCTTCAATATTCCTTCTCTTAACGTTACTATCATCAAACGTATTTCTTTCGCATATTTTAATTAGTCGTTGGATAGCGGTCCCTTTGAAATTCTCTGGGTGCTTCAACTAATCCAGGTCATTTCTCTGTAATTTCCTGCCTTTAGGCAATTCTTTCAATTTTAATCTGCTTTTAATAACTAATGTAATGGGTAACTAAAAGTTTCGAACATGTAACATGTCAGCCTCAGATGCAAATAGAAGCCAATCTTCACCCAGGTTCCAGCGAAAATAATTTGGCCTTCTTCAGAAGCCAGTGACACTAAACTATTGCATGCCAAAATTTGGCCACGTCTCAAGCATAAAACTGTAGCAATGTAGTAAACAGGCATAAATCTACATTACTTGGTCTGAAGAGAAACGGCCAGCCGTTGTGGCCGAGCGGTTCTAGGCGCTTCAGCCTGGAACCGCTAGACCGCTATAGTCGCAGGATTGAATCCTGCTTCGGGCATGGATGTGTGTGATGTCTTTAGGTTAGTTATGTTTAAGTAGTTCTCAGTTCTAGGGGACTGATGACCTCAGATGTTAAGTCCCATAGTTCTGAGAACCATTTTTGAAGAGAAACGGGAGGCCCCACTGCACGGACGAGGTTGGTAGGCAGCAAGAGCTGCCCCAGCGCACCTCTAGCGGCCTACCGACCTCGTCCGTGCAGTGGGGCCTCCCGTTTCTCTTCAGCACAAGTAATGTAGATTTGACTGGTTACTACGGTGCTACAGTCTTATGCTTCACATGGCCAAACTTTGGCATGCAACAGTTTAGTGTAACTGGCTTCCGAAGAAGGCCAAATTATTTTGGCTGAAACCTGGGTGAAGATTGGTTTCTATTTGCAAGTGAGGCTGACGTGTTACATGTTCAGTTATCACAGTTGCTGACAGGGCTGCACAATGTTAAAAGAATTACTAAAAGTTTTCTTTTTATGGCGTTCCTGTAGCGTATATGCAACGTAGCCGAACTCCAGTCCGGGTATATAAGCGCCGACACGTCAAGGGAGCAGTGTTTCATTCGTGTATTTCCAACAAGCATGCGGTAAATGCGATAACGTGAACTGTGGCTACGTTATTACCAGATACTTTCGAAACAGGACCAAAGTGCTTATTAATGTTTTCTTGCCCGCTGAAGAACAAACGCCTGTAGACATCTATTGGAGAATGAAGAATATGTATAGGGGCAGCATGTCTGTCGAAATTCACCATTGTGGAATGGTGTGCCCAAGTTCCTTGCTGGTCGCACGTCCCCATATCACAAATTTCGTAACGCAGTAGTTATGCCAACTTAAGTGGGGTGCACTCGAGTATCCGACCTATAGTCCTAATCTCTCTAAGCGATTATCGGTTCCTTAAAGACCTCGGAGGGTCGAAATTGCAGTAGGCAGTCAACGGAAAAGGCATCTCGACGGTTGGATCCCTTCACTTTGGAGACGACAGATTACAGAGCCTGGGCTACCCTCAGGGTGAAATCCACGCTGTTGCTGTCTGCTTTTCTCTCTGCCTGCCTGCCGGCCATTGTCGTCCGTCCGCCAGAGCTGACGCCCGGTGCTCGTCATCGCCTGCCACTTTAGTCGCCCGTCCATCCGTCCATCTGTCCGCCTGCCAACCTGCATGTTTGCCACTACCTGGTGCTCGTGCCGCCGTCCTAGATTCCTGTGCCATCACTTTTTGTCATCATTCAGCCACTGCCCAGAAGGATTCGCTAGATGGGCTGCCGTCCCCTCTCGCTGAAAGCTCCTTTGCCACCATCACTGCCGCCATCCTTCAGCACCGCCACTGTCCTTGCTGCTGCCGCCGTTTCTCGTCCCTACCGAAGTCTCCATCACCACCGTTACTATCTTCATCCCCCGCATGCACACCACCACCATGTCCCACCCCACCACCTCCATCATTTTCACTCCCCCTCAGCTGCTCCAACCACCATCACATGGAACTCATTCGCCACCCATATCCCCGTCCTTCCTTGCCTCCCTGTCCGCCCCACTCCTACGCTGTTTTCGACTGCCACTTCCCCTGACTCTCCCTCACCTTTAGGTGTCGCCCCATCGCCGTCTGCAGACTTCCCATCAAACCCCGTGCCACCTATGACAGGATCCCAGCCAGCACAGATTTTCGCCTACCAAGCCACAGTCTCTGTGACAAACATGCCCGAACCTCCTGTGTCACCTACCCCTCAGGGAGGGCCTGCCCCCCGCCATCACCCCCTGCAACCCATCCCACAGCCCCCTCTCCACCCTGACCTGTCCAAGAAATCGTCTAAACGCCCTAATGTTGACCCTGCCCCCACCCTCTCCACAATGACAACCACCATCGCCATGACTCATGGACCCCCAGGGACAGGACCCTGACACCAACCCCTACCACCCCTTCCACCCACACCTTTGTCCTCTCCAATCGTGACCCTCAATTCCTTGAAGCTTGTACCCTCACCCTGGCCATCCATAAATACTTCCCCAATGCCCCATCTCCCCTCTCAATCCTTGCAAGGACTCAGTCCTCATTAAATCCCCCAATGCTTCCTTCCACACCGATCTCCTCTCCAAACTCCCATGTGCCCAATTTGGCCCATAAGCCACCCTCACCCCCTACCACACCCCAACCTCTCCCTGACAGCTGTAAGGCAAAACAAACACCTTCCATGAAAACACTGACATGATAAGCAAATCCAGTAGTATGTCACATAGCTCCGAATAAATCGTGACATTAAATTAACCAAAGTAATACGAGTAACGAGTGAGCAAATGGAATACCACAGACTAACACAAGAATGCCTAAATGCATGTCATACCTTCCCACTGTGAGACAGATGCAGTTCCGAGGGGAGAAACAAGAACAGAAGCCGAGAGCAGAACCGTGTTAAGCAATAAGGCCCCACGATAAGGGACAGACTGGACACCCACGTCGCCACCTAACCACTATGGCCACACCACCCTCAATTTTTAGCGTGAGACTTTTTTGCGTCTCTGTTACGTCAAGGACCACCCCCCCCCCCCCCCCCAGCCCATGTTAAAAGCTAGAGCCCTACAGAAAAACAGTATAGATCTTACGATAACACAAAAAGGGCCACACCACCTGAAAGTTTTAGCGTGAGACTTTTTCACGTCTCTATTACGTTGCAAACTTTAAAAACATTGCCCCACCACGAAAAGTATAACGTTTCTCATTGGACAGACAGAATTTTTGTAGGTGGAGCTTAAGGTTAACATTGAGACCCTGATTGGTCAGATGAAAACACAGCCAGATAGTTTTTTTTTTAAACCAACTGCGGTAAATGGTAGTAAGAACAACTTAGGAGGAGCAGAGTTAGTTCCGAGATGGCGAGCTGGATGGTTGCTGTGCTGCCCGCTGCCACCCTGACGCTGCCTAAACACCGACAAGGTAATAAACGCACGCGATGACGCATTTTAGAGAGCATAAGGCTTCACTCAGAACTGGAGAAGTCTTATCTGTTGCACGCCCTTTTTGCGTAATAAGAGTGTCGATCGCAAATTAAAGCTCATGGTGTTCACATTTGCTACTTGAAGTAAAAATCTGAAACGCGATGATTTTTCTGTTATATAGTTATTGAGAAGCCACATCAGCCACTGAAATGTACGACAAGTTAGATAAGTAATTAAAGATAATTGGGTTCACTGTAGACCATTTTGATAGTTTTCTCTTTTGTGAAACTTAATTTAAACCTAGATTATAGATGTGATATGGCATAGGTCATCTTTCGATCCATTCTAGAACTTGGAAACCCACTCAGGGAATATTCGTTCACATTTTTGTTGAATGCAGTTGGTTTTTACCATCCTGTAGTAAAACATTTCCTTTTATCAATAGTGCAATTTATAAACAATGTTTTGTGAGTAGAATAAAATTTCCAATGGTAAACTTAACTGCTTTTTCGACGTTATTTTACCAGCTAACTAAAAATAGGAAAGCCTTGAACCACTTCCACAGCCTCAACCTCGGCAACATCTGCCAACCTTCAATGCCGTGATCATAAAGTTTAGGCCCATGCTCACGGAGGCTGCGTTGGCAAACTAAATTCCCATCCCCACACTGAAAGCCGCTTGGCCCGTAACATCCTTAATGATGCCGGGCCGACTTACCTAGTGTGGATATTCAGTGAATCCTCCTCCTGCATCAACTGCCTCCTTACAGAGGGAGCCCTCATCTACAATCGCCATCTTAAAGTGGACCCCTCCCATTCCCCCTTCCAACCCTGCTGCTGCCAACGCTGCCTAAAGTACAATGACCATGTCACTGCCACCTGCAAGAGGCCCCCCCCCTACCTGTCCCCACTGCAAAGCTTCCCCTTCTTGAATAAATGCCCCAACCGCACCTCTCTCCCCTCCTCTAATACCTGTAACAAATCGCATCTGTCCTGCTAGTCAAATGTTAAGTGAAATCTCCTCCTGTCACCCCTGAGCTCATCATTCCTGTCTGCCCCATTGATGACCCCAACCACGCCAACACCTCGTTCTGCCCTTCCCCTACTGCAGAGAAAACATCCACCCCTTCCAACATTCCCACACGATTTCCCAAGACGCCCTCACTGCACATTTCCTCTTCTATCTTACCACCTATGCCACCTACTCCCAAAATCAAGCCCACTTTACCTTCAGCCCCCTTACCATCCTCGTCTAAATCTCCCATCCCATGGCGCGACAACATTACAGTATCCTGTACCATAATATCTATCTGATGCCTCTTCTTATCGTCCTATATGTCTCGCCTCAGTGTTCAGTAAGCTCTTGGAAGCCATCCTTACCCGGGGTATCCATCACCACCTCCACCGACACTGTACCCATCCCAGCTTTCAACCTTCCTTTTCTGCCAGTGACCAACTCCTATGCCTCCCTTATCTCCTCTCCTTCCAGCTTAACTCCTGTCGCTCCAGCATTTTTGTCTCCCTCTACCTCGAAAAGGCCTACAACCAAGTATAGCATCCTGGTCTCCTGTTTAAACTCCTGACATAAGCCCTTCCTGTCAACTATGCCTGTCTGATAGCTTCCTTCCTCTCCCACCGCCCCTCCCACTTTACCACCTATAATGCCAATTCCCACACTTTCTATCCCACCAAGGGTGTGCCCCAGGGCTCTGTCCTCTACCCTCTACCCTCTCCTCTACCTCCTGTATATGGCAGATATGCCCCAACCCCCCTCCAGTCCCCTTCGTACAGTATGCCAATGACACTGCCTTCCTTGCCCTCCCTCCTACCCTTCAATGGTTCCAATGCCTTCTCCAGAATCACCTTACCCGTTTTGCAGCATGGTGTACCTAGTAGGTTCTGAAAATCAATCCTTCCAGAACCATCCCCCACCCTCACCACCTTGGACTCACCATAGACCATCACCTCACCTGTATCCCTCATCTCTCCTCTCTCCAATCCGAAGCCCACAACCTCTCTGGCTGGACATGGTGGTTGAACCCCTCTACCATCCTCCACACCTACAAATCCTTAATGTCTCCCAACCTCTGTTATATCAGTCCCACCTTGATATCCACCCCCTCCCCCCCCCCCCAAAAAAAATTCTAAAAGTCTCTCCAAATCCTCAAGTGCCATGCATTTCAATCCACCTTCCATACATGCCTCCCCCCCCCCCCGCAGATCCTCCCTGACCTGATACCTTTCCCCCATCTGATCCTTTTCTTAGAACACATCCGAGTCCTCTACACCTCCTGCCACCTTGATTCTCCCCATCCTGTGGTTGCTCCTCTCCTCTCCAAACCCCACCCACTGCCGTGACTTCACTATTGTGTCGCCCCCTACCCTCCACCTTTACACCCTTCATCTCCTTTCCTGAAGTGGATTCCACCAACTCCCCCTCCCAAATGATGCGTTCTCCCTCCTCTTATCCCTCCTGTCAACTCCGATCCTCACCGTCTCCTCCCTCCTTCTGTCCTCCTCCCTGGCTCCCTCTCCCCCTCCTTCCATCCTGTTTTTTTCCCGCCTACCCTCTCTTTGACTATTCTCTCTCCCTGAGTCCTTTTGCTTTCCCATCCACTGGCTTCCACACTCCTTCTTGCGTCCACCCTGCCTCTCTTTTTCTGTATCCTCTCCCTCCTTCGACTCCCCCCTTTTAGTTTTCCCTCCCCTTTTTTCCCCTCACCCGTCCAGGTTCTCCCCCCCTCCCTAAATCTGCCTTACGCTGTGGTGTGTTATTTTTGTCTGTAATCTCTGGTGCAGTGTTTGAGTGTTCAGTGTAGTGTGCCCTGTTTTACAGTGTTGTGAACAGAAACCATACTGTCGCCATGTTTTTTAAATTGAGCCTGTGTACTTACTGTATGTCTTCGTTAGCACCATCAACCCCGTGTTTTTCTATTTTAACATCCGCAACTTTACCGCCACTTTACTGTTTATAACAAAGTCACCGTTTTATCAGCTTCATTGTCTTGTTTGTTATCTTCCCATTGTTTTCTTTTAACTCTTCTATCGGCTGTAGAGCGGCGTTTTAAGCTGCTGTCAGTCCTCCCACCCTCCTGTGGGGGGGGGGGAGGCGGATATCGAAATTCAATAAAGGAAAATAAGACAAGATGTTCCTCCAAACGGGTTGGTGGGATGCCTGCCACAATGCTCACGGCGAATTTTCCCTACTGGCATCCAGACTGTAGACTGGGCGGCCTTCGAACCGAAACTTAAGACCACCCTTTATAAATTATGGTCGGATTCCACATCTGCCCCTACAAATTGTGAAACATTCCTCTGGTGCTGCCAGTTCTCTCTTCAACAGCGACCTGCTGTACCGCTTCCGGTCCTGACTGTAGCCCCATCACTGACCTCTGCTACTTGCATGAGCAATTAATATCGATCTCTTGCTGCTTGATCACTGTGATTGTGGCCAAGCTTCTTATAAAAATTAAGAACAATTGTGTTGATCACAAAGCTATATAAATGAAACATAGGAAGACTCAAGCCCGAAGATATATCGAACAATTTCCCCAGTTATAAATACAAGAAGTTAAGCAATTAATGTGATGGCACAAAAATTAGGGGTAAAGCATGATCAGAACGCTCAACTTGTACAGGTTATTGACTGCCATTCACTGCTCGAGCAGTAGCAGAAAATAGCACTCAGTGGAAACTGAAGGGCCCAAGAAAATGAAGGTAAGAGAAACAGTTTCTGCCAGGTAACAATTGTAGAACTTTTGGCTTTTCCTGAGCGGCATCATGGTTTGCTCTGAGGTTCATTTACAGTAATACATTAGAACAATCACCATAATAATCATTAATCAAGTTGTCACGACAAGAGAGCAAAAAGTTGCTTAAATTTTTTGCTCGTTGAAAACTGAGAGCTTTCTTTAAAATTCTGACACTTCGTCATTCAGGAACACTGGTACAACATGGTGCCTAAACAGTTGACCCTTGTGACTTAGAGAATGACAGTGCCTATGGTGGAAACATGGGATGACTTATTTACGGAGATCAAAACAATGAGGCCCCATGCATGCCATGGGTTCTCTTTAATACATCTTTCCTAAAGAAAAGATCTGATGTAATGGTCCTGCTTTTCGTGACGAATTTAATAGTGTCTTCTGCAGCAGTTCTGGAAGGTCCACTCTGAGTCACTAAGTTGCCAGACACTTGCGTGTCCTAACGGCCGATTTCACCTTACCAATGTACCCCTGCAAGTGACAGCTTTCAGGTTGCTACGAAGACTTGGCTTTAATGGAAGGCGCCAGCTTGACGATAGTTAGTAATTTTTTAACAAACGTAGGCACTGACTCGTAAAAATACCTCTACACCTATGTATCATTACTTATCACCTATCGGTCTCTTCGTACCACACGCTGCCCACTCATTAATTACTTAAGTTACTATTATAGCCTAAAGTATTTTAATTTATTTAGATTAAATATTTCGGGAGTTTTATAGCCATGTATTGATATTGTTTTCTCTTAAGAAAATTTGCAGCTTAAAATCCAGTTTCTAAATGTCTGTCTTACCAGTATGTTGTTGTTGTTGTGGTCTTCAGTCCTGAGATTGGTTTGATGCAGCTCTCCATGGTACTCTGACCTGTGCAAGCTTCTTCATCTCCTAGTACCTACTGCAACCTGCATCCTTCTGAATCTGCTTAGTGTATTCATCTCTTGGTCTCCCTCTACGATTTTTACCCTCCACGCTGCCCTCCAATGCAAAATTGGTGATCCCTTGATGCCTCAGAACATGTCCTACCAACCGATCCCTTCTTCTGGTCAAGTTGTGCCACAAACGTCTCTTCTCCCCAGTCCTATTCAATACTTCCTCATTAGTTAAGTGATCCCCCCCATTTAATTTTCAGCATTCTTCTGTAGCACCACATTTCAAAAGCTTTTATTCTCTTCTTGTCCAAACTATTTATCGTCCATGTTTCACTTCCATGCATGGCTACACTCCATACAAATACTTTCAGAAACGACTTCCTGACACTTTAATCTATACTTGATGTTAACAAATTTCTCTTCTTCAGAAACGCTTTCCTTGCCATTGCCAGTCTACATTTTATATCCTCTCTACTTCGACCATCATCAGTTATTTTGCTCCCCAAATAGCAAAACTCCTTTACTATTTTAAGTGTCTCACTTCCTAATCTAATTCCCTCAGCATCACTCGACTTAATTCGACTACATTCCATTATCCTCGTTTTGCTTTTGTTGATGTTCATCTTATACCCTCCTTTCAAGACACTGTCCATTCCGTTCAACTGCTCTTCCAAGTCCTTTGCTGTCTCTGACAGAATTACGAAGTCATCGGCGAACCTCAAGGTTTTTATTTCTTCTCCATGGACTTTAATACCTACTCCGAATTTTTTTGTTTCCTTCACTGCTTGCTCAATATACAAATTGAATAACATCGGGGAGAGACTACAACCCTGTCTCACTCCCTTCCCAACCACTGCTTCCCTTTCATGTCCCTCGACTCTTATAACTGCCATCTGGTTTCCGTAAAATTGTAAATAGCCTTTCGCTCTCTGTATTTTACCCCTGCCACCTTTAGAATTTGAAAGAGGGTATTCCAGTCAACGTTGTCAAAAGCTTTCTCTAAGTCTACAGATGCTAGAAACGTAGGTTTGCCCTTTCAGTATGTAACGTATCAGAAAATTTTCAATATCTCCTGCTCTTTTATCTTCTGTCTCGATTCTTATACCAAGTATTAGCAGTTATTAAATTGTGTTCAAAATTGTACCACGTGGTTTCCCCTTTCGTTCCTTTCCTTCAGTCTGTGTTCTCTGACTATTGTTTTCTCACTTCCATTTTCACTTTCGAATTTGATTACCGCCATCACAATTGTATTTTTGTTACTTAAAGCACTGATTAATTTCTTTTATCTCATTAAACACGTTTTTCAATTTCTTTAGCACCTGCAGAGCAAGTGCTCATATATACTGGCACTATTGTGATGGCTAAGGACTTTCTGTCTAACGATAATTCGTGCAATTTGCTGGCTGTTCATAGTAGCTCATCCGATTCCCATTCTCTTCCTCATTATTATACTTACTGCTGTATTTCCCCTGACCAGAGAGGTTATTCTTCCTGCTGTCCGTTTCTAACTAGAGCCTCATCAATTTCACTTTTCATTTTCTCTATCCTACACACGAGATTAAAGAATCGAATGTTCCTGACTCTGACCCGTAGAACGCCGGATGACAATATACTTCACGGTAGTTCCTACTGGTGTATACGAATACTATACTGTTTAACCCCATTATTAAACCATACAATGATGCTGCATGTCCCTGCTAAATATAACGGCTGTAGTTCCTCCTTGCTTTCAGCTGTCCACAATAACAGTATCATGTTGGCTATTGTTTGTTGATGGTTCAAATGGCTCTGAGCACTATGCGACTCAATTTCTGAGGTCATCAGTCGCCTAGAACTTAGAACTAATTAAATCTAACTAACCTAAGGACTTCACACACACCCATGTCCAAGGCAGGATTCGAACCTGCGATCGTAGCGGTAGCGCGTTTCTAGACTGTAGCGCCCAGAACCGCACGGACACTCCGGCCGGCTATTGTTTGTTGATACTTCCCATGTTATTACGAGGGTAAATCATTCACTCAACCAGGCAGTTCCCCTGTAGCTACTGGCAGACTGCTGTTGCTGCTGCTTTTTAGGGACCATGCTCTAGCCTGGCCTCTACACATATAACCATACGATGTCGTTACACAACGATAAGGCTCCCTTTGTCAATGAGACACGCCAGTCACCCCATCGCGGGAACATCCGTGGTTTCCATGGGCACGTACTAACCAAAAAAAATCTTTAGACATCAACGGAATTTCTTCTCCACGTCGAGAAATATCCTCCTTATTCTATACAAATCTAATACCAGAATTTATTTTATCGATGGTAAACATTAGTGTCATGCAATATTTTGTGTAATGTAATATCTTGTACAGACATCTTTTATTAACCTGACACGTTCCACATCATTACGAAGTGTGATATTCATGATCTATGGAACAAGTATTAATCTAATTTAATCTGTCTGGACCAGGGTAGTCAACCTTTTTTGCCTACCGCCCAATTTTGTATCTCTGTTAATAGTAAAATTTTCTAACCACCCACCAATCCACAGTAGTGATCGTTTGTGAAGTAGGTAAATAACTTCGTCATTAAATTCATAAAGCAGAGTTGCAGCAAGTTGAAGTATTTGATTAGTAATTATTATTATGCATATCCTTTAAGTCAAAATTTCATGAAAACCTTAAGAAAATATCTTTTAAACCCCACCGCCACCAGGAAAGCTGGAACTCCCACAAGTGGGCCACAGTGACCAGGTTGATTATCAATGGTCTAGAAACGCTTTTCGTCTCTTGCAGTTGGTAAGGAACTTTCACATGGCTAAGAAAATGATAAATTTTACAGTCCTTCCACGTCAGTAAAGTTCATAGATGTTTCACAAAGTGAAATATAACCGTATTAAAGTAAAATGTAGAGCAGGAGATAAAATTGAGTAAAACGTAATTACATTTTTTCTAGCATGTGAGTTTCCAGTGAGGATAAGTTTACTATTAAAACGTTGCTTGAAGGCTCTTCCAATATGAAATAACGTGTAAACGGAATAGAGAGGATAGTGAGTGATATGTCAGCATAAAATAATTTTCACAGAAACTGTTGTCAGTACTGCCCTGAAGAGGTAATAATTAACAGGCTGTGGAATCTAGCAGTAGCGAAATAAGTCGATTACAGTACGGAAGACTACAAAACACAACCTGTTCTGACGTAGTATTTTTTGATAAGTTTCTTTAGTTGTCACATCAAATATACGTTGCCTCAAACAGGAGCTATAACAATAAACCCGAGCAAGATGGCACAGCGAGTGAAGTAATTAGCATATATTCAGGCAGAGTGCGATTAAAATCTCCTCTCACTTTCCTGGTATATGCTGCTGCTTCTAATTTTGCGTAATCACGACAGGAGGAATATCCCATACACAAAGGCACAGGCACAGTCGATTCCCCGCATCAATTTTTCCAGTTCTATCTATATTTATAGTTCAAATGTGGTTTCCTATGTAAGTAACGCAAGTCTTTTTTTCATACCAAAAAGATGGTAGATAAACTGGTAATAGTTAAAAAAAAAGCACTGTCTTCAGGCCACGAGTGGCCTACCGGGACCATCCGATCGCCGTGTCATCCTCAGTGGAGGATACGGATGGGAGGGGCGTGGGGTCAGCACACCACTCTCCCGGCCGTTACGATGGTATTCTTGTCCGAAGCCGCTGCTATTGGCTCGAGTAGCTCCTCAATTGGCCTGACGAGGCTGAGTGCACCCCGAAAAATGGCAACAGCGCATGGCGGCCTGGATGGTCACCCATCAAATTGCCGACAACGCCCGACAGCGCTTAAGTTCGGTAATCTCACCGGAACCGGTGTATCCACTGCAGCAAGGCCGTTGCCCAACTGGTAATAGTACTAAAGGAAAATTTATAAACCTCTATGTTGTGCTTGTTCCAAGATACTGTCTCTCACTGCCGGCCGCGGTGGTCTCGCGGTTCTAGGCGCGCTGTCCGGAACCGTGCGACTGCTATGGTCGCAGGTTCGAATCCTGCCTCGGGCATGGATGTGTGTGATGTCCTTAGGTTAGTTAGGTTTAAGTAGTTCTAAGTTCTAGGGGACTGATGACCACAGCAGTTGAGTCCCATAGTGCTCAGAGCCATTTGAACCATGTTTTTTTGTCTCTCACTCTATGCTACAATCACAGTAATTGTCATAAATGTCATTTTCTTTTCATTCAAATTGACATATTATTTTGGATTTTACGTTTCGGTATACAAGCTAGGAATGGTGTGCAGTACCACATTGTAGAAACAAATCTATAAAAACACCTAAAAAATTTTTGAGAGTATCAGAGAATAAGAAGATGCCTAGACTGTGGTTGTAACTTGCTCCTAGATATCCAAATGATGAATTAGCTTACTTTCCTATCTGATACATCAACGATTTCAGTCTTAAACATAAATTTTAAAAAACGCGTTTTCGAGAACGTATGGCCAGTGCAGATAGTGAAGTTCGTCGAAATTTATAACATGTATCTGATGAATCAAAATGTTTCATTTATGGTCGTATAGCCTAAAAATATTGTGATAGGGACCTTTCATCTCTGCCTACTGCTGCTAAGGATTCGATCGAACATAAATAATTGTGATAAGCAAGAGTATAAAGATGAAACTTCGTGGTAGATTAACAGTGTGCCGGACCGAGATTGTAACTCGGGATCTTTGCCTTTCACGTGCAAATGCTATACCAGGAAGTTTCACATCGGCGCACACTCTGCTGCAGAGTAAAAATCTCATTCAAGAGCATGAAGATGATTGCTGCTTGCTCCATTCAGAGTAATTTAAGTTATGCTCCTAGATTCCCGTCTAACCACAATGTCACTGTCGGTTGCTTCTCGCAGAGCAATTTCATCTTCCATTTCTTAAACATACGGAAGTCACTAAATCTAAGGAACTCATTACTGAGAAAGAGCGCTCACACACGTAAATAAAAATGAAAACTGCAGAAAGAAAAATACTTAACTTTTACGATTAATATAGTCTCAGAATGTGTTACAAACATGAAAAGGAAAAAAATGTTTTTTTACCCAGACGATGCGAACCTACGACTTTGAGCACTGCAGTCTGTTGTCTTAAATACTTTTTTTCATTTTGTTCGGTATTGTTCGATGCATTTGGCCTGGGCAGACATCGCATGATATCCGTTTAAGTTGCTCATTGATTCCCTTACCAGCGCTCTGACGGAACACGCCGAGCTACGGTGTCAGACACCACTGGACCATGACAACCAGCGCGCACCAAGTGCTCCGTTCCTGCTGATTTGTGTGGCCATATTGTCCGTAGTTGCTTTACAACTGTAGACAGTATTTTCATTCTGTCGTTGCAGCTGCAAAAAAAAGCATGTTTTTTTCACCAGACGCTTTTCGGTTTTTTGAGGTAAAGTATCATCAGTGGCTGTGATTTCCGCTTGATTTCTCGCCTACATCGCTGAATGCCGTCTGCTAGCACATCGTTGATGCTTTTCTTGTTTAGATAGTGACAGTTGTAACTTATTTTTTAGTTGCTCTGCAGAACTACGCATTTTTATGTTTTATACAGGACACTTTTTCGGACACCACTATTTTCTCTGTGGCGCACGAAAAAAATCTATTGTATAAGCTTTATAGGTTACTCCACGAGTTGTAACTTTATATACTATCGCCTGACTATGTACTTCTTGAATTTTTCACCAATGGTAATGGCTAATTACTAGCCGAAATCTAGATCTTCTTTAATAAAGCCTGAAGGAACGGACGAGCGAAGCTGTGCTCCATCATTTTCAAAGTCATATCACAGTCGTTGAGTGCATTCTACATTCTTAATGGAAGGTAACTTGATGATCTTGTAACGTCTTAGCTCTAACATAATTCTTGGCAAAGTCTGTAAATACCTTTACACATTCAAATGATATGATCTCTACTTCTATATAGGTTTACATGTGTAGTACCAAATACTAATGGCAATAAATGGTGACAATTAGCGGTAGTTTCACGATGTTTCTCTATCCATTCTAAGTTACGCATATGAAATTAGATATTTATAAGCATTAATGTGCAGAAAGGGAAGGCTAAGGCGCTTGAAGATGGCAGCGTGCTACCGAATCACGTGGTGATTATAAAGGCAGTTGACACTGACCCGTGCAATTTAACGTAACAGTGACAGTCCATTGCAGAATGGAGAGTGTAAAGTCTCACATAAACGTCATGTGTTCGAACTGAAAGAAAACCTCTCTGATAACCAGTTTTTGTCGGAGGTATCAAAGTGCCGTAAGATAATGTACTAGTAGTGATTACTTTCAAGGCAAGCAAGCTGCCAATTGCCAATAACGACTAAAATGTTAGTTACTGGAAAGTGTAACACCTGTTAACACGGTGAGAACTGTGAATCCGATTAAAATGACAGAATTGACGCAGTTCTACTGGTGGAATATCAAAGATATTTTTGGTTTTGATTCCCTACGTGCCACTTCCTTCCCTACTCCCAGGTAAGCAGTTTCTTATGGCAGCAGATCTTCTCCTGTCACATGACTTCGGACTCCGTCTCGTTCTGTAGGTATTTCTACTGAAACGTATTGTACGAATGTACTGCGAGCTTCACAGACAAGAAAAAATTAAGAGAATTTTAATTTGATTTAGAGATATTGTTCAAAAACGAATGAAATTTGAGGCAGTGTTTCCAATATTGAGCCACTAATTCACAATGGCGGACAGTCAGAGAAAATAGCCCTACAACACATGGAAAAATATTTGAACTGAAAGAGTATTGAAAACATAGAAAAATTCGCTTACTCCAGTCCGTAGCGTCCTAAAACGAAAGACAAGATGGCGGTACACAAAGTAACTAAGTAAAGAACATGGTTCGAATTTCAATTGTACTTTGAGAAACACTACACTACTGGCCATTAAAATTGCTACACCAAGAAGTGCAGATGATAAACGGGTATTCATTGGACAAATATTTTATACTGGAACTGACATATGATTACAGTTTCACGCAATTTCGGTGCATAGATCCTGAGAAATCAGTACCCAGAACAACCACCTCTGGCCGTAATAACGGCCTTGATACGCCTGGGCATTGAGTCAAACAGAGCTTGGATGGCGTGTACAGGTACAGGTGCACATGCAGCTTCAACGCGATACCACAGTTCATCAAGAGTAGTGACTGGCGTATTGTGACGAGCCAGGTGCTCGGCCACCATTGACCAGACGTTTTCAATTGGTGAGAGATCTGGAGAATGTGCTGGCCAGGGCAGCAGTCGAACATTTTCTGTATCCTGAAAAGCCTGTACAGTACATGCAACACGCAGGGATCGAATGAAGTGTAGAGCGACGGGTCGTAACACATCTGAAATGTAAAGTCCACTGTTCAAAGTGCCGTTAATGTGAACAAGAGGTGGCCGAGAAGTGTAACCAATCGCACCACATACCATCACGCCGGGTGATACGCCAGTGTGGCGATGACGAATACACGCTTCCAATGTTCGTTCACCGCCATGTTGCCAAACACGGATGCGACCATCATGATGCTATAAGCAGAACATGGATTCATCCGAAAAAATTAATTTTGCAATTCGTGCACCCAGGTTCGTCGTTGAGTACACCATAGCAGCCGCTCCTGTCTGTAATGCACCGTCAAGGGTAACCGCAGCCATGGTCTCCGAGCTGATAGTCCATGCTGCTGCAAACGTTGTCTAACTGTTCGTGCAGATGGTTGTTGTCTTGCAAACGTCCCCATCTGTTGACTCAGAGATCAAGACGTGGATGCACGATCCGTTACAGCCACGCGAACAAGAATAAGGTACTTGTCATCTCGACTGATACTGATATGAGGCCTTTGGGATCCAGCACGGCGTTCCGTATTACCCTCCTGAACCCCCCGATTCCATATTCTGTTAACAGTCGCGAGCAGCGACGTCGCGATACGATAAACCGCAATCGCTATAAGCTGCAATCCGACCTTTATCAAAGTCGGAAACGTGATGGTACCCATTTCTCCTCCTTACATGAGGCATCACAACAACGTTTCACCAGGCGATGCCGGTCAACTGCTGTTTGTGTATGAGAAATCAGTTGGAAACATTCGTCATGTCAGCACGTTGTAGGCGTCGCTACCGGCGCCAACCTTGTATGAATGCTCTGAAAAGCTACTCGTTTGCATATCACAGCATCTTCTTGCTGTCGGTTAAATTTCGCGTCTGTAGCACGTCATCCTCGTCATGTAGTAATTTTTATGACCAGTAGCGTACGTAGAAAAAAATGTTAATTGTTGACTTACCATGAGAGTACTGGAGATCGTTACAAGTGGAAGAGTGCACGATAGCGCTCACCTGCTAACCGGTCCAGTCACATTAATGTGGCGACCTCCTATGTTCTACGTCAACGTCGACGTTCACAGACGGCAGGTGGCAGCGTTAACAGAGAAGGGTATATAAAGCACGTCGAGTGACGTGGAAAACAGTGCAGTCTATGTCGTAATGCGTAAACGAAGCGATTTATCTGACGTCACTGGCTTTTCGTTAAAGGGTGGGAGCATTTCTGAAACGGATGAGTTTGTAAACTGTTCGCTGGTTGCCGTGGTTGAAGTATACAGTGCCGCGGCAGCTGTGGTGCAACACAGGCCACAGACGACTGGGGTGGAGGACGGCTGCGGGGACGTGTGCTTGCGAATACACGTGCAGTTCTTGAGCAACTGACCGTCTGTATGAAACAAGGGGCTGTCAGCAGCGACCCTTCAAGGACCGCTCAGCGAAAGTTGCTGCATATAGGCCTCCATAGCTGGAGCGTGGTTCATGCACCCAAGCTGACTGCTGTTCATAGGCGATGAAAGCTCGGATTTACACGGGAATGTCACAACTAAACGTCCACAAAGTGGTGACAGGCGGCCTTTTCAGATGATTCACGTTTTACTTTCCATCCAACTGAAAGCAAACACCTTGCAACAATTGTCGTAAGGGTATGAGCCAAAGGAAGGAGCGTTATGGTACGGGAAAAATTTTAGTTGCATTGCCTGAGTTATATCGTCATTTTGGTATCCACATTGGGTTAAGACCAGTACGCATCTTCACTTGGGGCTAGGTCCACTCATATATGCAATTTGTTTTCCAGGGCACGATGGAATCTACCAGCAGGACAATGCAACGTGTCCTACAGCCCGCAGTATACGTGCATAGTCCAAAGATCACTAGGATGAGATAACCGTACTTCCCTGACCATCAGTCTCCTCGTATTAAAACCCAGTCGAGAATCTGTGGGATCACCTCGATCGGACTGAGCAGCTAGCAACGACATTGGAGTCAGTATGGCTCCACGTGCCTGTCAGTACCTTCAGGAATCATGAACTCTCTTCCAGGACATCTCGCTGGAGTTCGGGCATCAGAATGTGGTTACTCTGGCTTTTAACAGGTGGTCACATAATGTGATTGGCAGCTCGTAGCGTCGACCCTGGACATGTGTTGTCAAAACTCTGACGAGATGGAGTTAAAAGCAAGGTTGGACTCTGCAGGTCTGACTCCAAGGCAGTGGAAGTCCGAGAATGCCGTTATCTAGCATGGCGACAGCCTGCTACGCCGATGTTTATCAACATCTCTCATTTTCTAAGTATGGCTATCAGTAGTTACTGCCTTCAGTAGTTAGAATCTTTTATTTAGCTGGCAGTATTGGCGTTCGCTGTATTGCAGTAGTTCGAGTAACGAAGATTTTTGTGAAGTAAATTATTCATGAAAGGTATAGGTTGTTAGTCAGGGCCATTCATTTCTAGAGATTATTGAAAGAAGATTGCTTGCGCTAAAAATAGTGTGTGTCAGTCTAGTGTTGATCAGAATAGAAAATAGAGAGAAATGTCTGAGTACGTTCATTTCTGATCAGCCGTTTGAAAATCAAATAACGTAAGTGGTTTATTAGCACAGCAACTGATAAATTTTTCTAAGAGGACGTTTCAACACATCCATGACCAAGGCAGGATTCGAAACTGCGATCGTAGTGGTCGTGCGGTTCCAGACTGAAGCGCGTAGAACTGCTCGGCCACAACGGCCGGCTCGTTGCATATTCTGGCATCATGAGTCCTATACTTCCAGAAAATACTGCTACACTGTCCAGTCACATTAATGTGACCACCTTTCAATAGCCTGAATAACAATCTTTTGCAGCACAGACCACTGCAATCCATGCAGGAAGATAGTCACTGACGTTCTGGAAGGTAATCACAGGGATGTGGAGTCATGCCGACGTCAGTGACATGGCCAGCTGTGCTAGGTTCATCGGTTGAGTACCCACGGCGTGAACAGCCCGATCAAGGTGATCCCAGAAATTCTCAATTGGATTTAAATCAGGGGATTTTGGTGGCCACGGGAGTGCGGTAAGACTATCGTGGTGCTCTTCGAGCTACGCATCAACACTTCGAGCTGGGTGACATGTTCCTACGTACTGCTGGTGGATGCCGTCGTGCCGCAGAAAAACAAACTGCATGTAGCAGTGACTTCGTCCCCAAGGGCAGATGCAAACTTGTTGATCTATTTGTGCCTTCCAGCTTGATGAGATCACTCAGGGAATTCCCTCCAGCCTGGACCCTGCGGATGATTACTACAGGACGTTTGCTTTTATACCTTTCACGCCAAACACACAAATGTCCATCTGTCCGATGGAAAATAAAAGGTGATTAAACAGATAAAACCACCTGTCGCCACTAAGTGGACATCCATTTGCGATTCTGTTGGTGTGTTTATTACAGCTTTTGTTGCCTATGAACAACCGTGAGCCAGGCACCTGCTGTGGAGGCACATACGCAGCGACGTTCGTTGAACAGTCACTGAGGAGACACCTTCAATAGCCCTTTGGTTCATCTGGGCGGTCAGTTGCTCAAGAGCTCTGCATCTGTTCGCCCGTACTCATCGCCTATCATCTGTGGCTCATGCTGCACCACAGTTCCATCGGCGCTGGTTTTGGATATCGCCATTTTGCACGCTTGGTACACTTCAACAACGGCCGCAGGCCAGCAGTTTACGAAATCAGCCATTCGGAAATGCTTCCACCCTTGGCTGGAAAGCCAGCGAATATCCACGTTGTACGTCAGATAAATAGCTCCCTTTCCGTATTAAGACAGCGATTACGCTGTTTTCCACGTTCCGCCACTACGGTTTTTGTTAGTGTGTGTGTTACAGCCTTCGTCGCCGATGAACAAGTCAGCATGGGTGCATGAACCAGGCAGCGAAAATTTTGAATTTCCCGCCAAAATTTGAATTACTACCATTTTATAAATAGGGCAATTGACCTGTCAGATTTGGGTAAGGGTGGGGAAACACATGACTCAATAATGACGTCACCTATGATGTCGTCAGTGATACAAAAGGCACTTTAATTGTCCTTACCCGAATACTCATTTTCATTTGAAAAAGATTACATAAACTGAAACGTCCCCTTTGAAAAATTATATACGACTGTGCTTAAACTGACACACAATAGTTTTTAGCGCAACGCAATCTGACTTTCAAAAATCGCTACGAAAGAATGGCCCTGACTAACATTAACCTATACGTTTCACAAATCACTTACCTCACAAAAATCTTCGTTACTCAAGCTACTGCAATACAGCGAGCGCCACTACTGCCAGCTAAATAAAAGATTCAAACTACTGAAGGCACTAACTACTGATAGGCATAGTTAGCAAATGAAAGATTTTAATAGAGAAAAAACAATGTATTTACCTCACTAGTCATAATATATATAGCAGTTCATGACACCAATTCTTACAAATTTCAAAACTCCGCCATCTCTCTCCCCACGTCCACCACTGCTGGCGGCTCACCTCCAACTGCGCAACGCTACGCGCTGTTAGCATCCAGCTGCCGCAGCTCAACACTACAATGGCAGACAACAATGCAAACTATCCACAGACTGCGCACAGCACAGCCAGTGATTTTTCATACAGAGCGCTATGTGGCGTTACCAATAAGAAAACCTAAATAGCCTACTTACAAAACTTATGAATAATGCAATTTTAGGTGAAAACCATGTAAAATATTGGACACTACCACAAAATTACTTAGTCACCCACTGGGAGGGGCAATACGGTACAAGAGATGATATCATCAGGACACCATCTGCAATAAATAACATGCCATTCTGGAGATGGCGAACGATTCAGTAGAGTTCACGAAAGCTGTTTATGTAGGTATGTGTATACTACATGGGCCAGTTCCACCATGACTTTCCTAAATCAGGTAATGTTGCCGTCTGCCACGTGTGATTGGTTACTGCAAGTCGACATCGAACATAAGCATTAGTCACATTAATGTGAAGGACCGTGTAGTTTCAGAACTTTCCACACATTAGGAGAAATTTGCATACTAAGTTTATATACTTGCTAAATATTATATTGACCAGGCGATTCTATCCGCCGTAATCTCATCATCTGTTAGAACATGTCATCGGAATTTAGATGAACTGACTTACAGTAGCATCTCTCTTTGTATGGGCTTGCTGTAGTAGTTGACTTAGCATTTCCAGAGTGAGCATCAATCACCGTGGAAAAGTCTACGATATAGAAAGTGAAATATTTACCTTCTACGCACATAAGTTTCATTTGAGACATATCTGGTCTTTCCTGGGCGCCAACGGTGCTACAAGCTGAACATCAACTTCCTTTGTGGCACTGTAGAGTTGTGGGTGGATCTTGTTTATTTGTTGCCGTTTTTACAAGTGCCTGAAAACTATTTTTGTTGTTAGCCACAAACCTATGGAGAACATACTGACCATAATTTCCAGTCTGAAGGAGCACAATATACTTGTGCTCATTGAAAGAAAATGTTCCTAGTTTCTGTTTACTCAGCGGGAACTATTATTATAATTATAAATAAAGGTTTTGATGTGTACTGATTAAAATATTCAGTAAAAGTTCACACTCACAAACGTAATAATATTTGTGATAATAGGAATGTCCCTTTTAGAAACAGCACTAGTAGCAGTTCAGAGGTCACCTCTACGGCAAGTTCCTAGGAAAACGGTCTATCATCGAAGTTAATTGCTCACCTCAAAAATGGAAAATGTCACCACTTGCCACGAGGTTTTGTCAACATTGCAGGCGACACACACTCGGTTCCTTTCGTGAAAGCTAAGTGATCTAGGACGGTGTAGAGTCCTCGGGAATTCACTTCCTGCTTTTACCGAAAACGCGTTTGGTAGGTGTCTAGCTCTGACGTCATCCGAGGCAGAGAGCACGCCGGCGTTTTACTGACGCTGACAGATTGATAGCTCGGTGCGAAGTGCGTCTCTGCTGCCTCTCTGGCTGCTTTTATATATGGGCGCAGAGGACCGCCGAATGGAACATCTGCTGTCAACAGCTTTAGGCACAAATTGCAATAGCTAAATCGCCCCTGTCTCGAGCACGTATTAATTAATAACTCTTGTGTAGTAATTTACAAGCTTCATAATATTTATGTAATTGAAGTTAAATTGGCTTTAGTCACTGAAAAAGTTTTAGCTCGACTGCATTTAAACTTTGCTGGCTACAATTTTTAGAATGGAACCGACAATTGAACATAACCTCTGAACTAAGTATTAAAGAGTTCTTGTATTGATTGTTATTTACACGAAAGTCTTGAAACACGCTACAGCTGTATTATTTAATGAATGCAGTCAAGTGCTCTAATTAGAACTTTCTATCAGCAATACAAATGATACTTAATCTATTACGAACAAGGATGTTTCGGTTACAAATTTGTTTTCAGTAAATAACTTGAAAACTAATCAAGGTAGCTTAATGGAGTCATATAGTTAATTTTTTTTGTATCAACCCAAGATTACATAAAAATTTTCATCCGTTGAGTCTAATATTCAGCGCCTCAAATTTCTCAAAAATGTTGCACCGATCAAGTCGCGACTTGTAACTTTTGTGACTTACTTTCACTTATTCTAAACAATTTTTGGCTTTCTGGCTTCATTATTTAACGCCACTTATTTTTTCGTAAAATAATGTATTTAGCGAAACACATTCAATAGATCATTCTGACACTTCACAATGTTAACATTGATGTACTCAAGCATACAGTGACAGAATTTGGGAAAGTTTTTTTAATTTTTAATTTCAGTCTTACATTATGGCACAATACTTTGTGTGCTACGGAAAGGCGCCTTATGATTACGTGGCGCTAGTTGTAGTGGACCGGGGTAAGTCCCGGCACACTCGCTCATCTCTGTACCTTTCACAATGATACAGCGCTTCTTTCGCCACAGCACGACTGAGTTATTTGTTTCCATCTATCTACTCGTTCACAGAAACCTATAGGACAAAACTATTTAAATGCAAATCACTGAGGCAGCCTCTAGTTTTCAACTTTGAGTCCCACGACAGCAAGGCAGCATTACAGCGCAACAACACCTCAGTCGATTTCAGTTAGTATTCACTGTGACAAGAATCAGAACAATACCGCAGTTTTCCTAAAAATGGGTCTCCGAATAAGACTCGCAACAACTCTCATACATACGATCAATCTTTCCACGCTGCATCGCCGAAGTGAACGCGAAAAACCATAGCGTATGGCAAGGTGTATTCTCTCCTTCGGCAAGTTTCATTCTTTTTGAGACGCAGCTTCAGAAACTGGAAGGAAATGGCCGCAACAGAGCGGATAAATTTAATGGTCATGTAATCATTCCGTGTCCTAATGCCGACTGTTCGTAAAACAGGAATGGAAGCATATGAAAGCGGAAGATTCTGGCTGGCTCAGGACTCAGCATGGGAGCATGTTATTTCTGCGCCCAGAATTATTGCAAAGACGAATCTGTTGTACAATTTCGAAACTACTGTTACTGTAGAAACTCTTGTGAAGTAATCTTTCTAATTAAACCCAAAATGAAATATATGATTCAGCGTAGTACACAGAGGTTACGCAGACCCAAATCGAATGTGCATGGAGAATTAACGACCGCTTGGGTGGTACTGGGGCAAGCATGGATGTAATCTGAAAGGACGTTAACTCGAGTGGAGGGCTTACATTAAACAGCAGGCGACTGAACTATTCTTCTTTTTTAGAACTAGATTTTGCACTTCATTGTCGTTGTCATTTGAACTGGTCATGTGTGCTTCTTTTAACAAAAGGTAATCCACAAGGTCCACGACGGCTGTTATTGCAGTCACGTGTAGAGTAATAAAGACATTCGTTAATTTAAAATACGTTTTCACACTTCTGAACAAGGCAGTCGCCGAGACTATTACAGGGCAATACTTAATTAAAAATGCTTATTAAATTTCATTGTGTAATATAAATTCATTCACTTTAGGGAGTACAAAGTGAGAATCAAAGTAATAACGAAACAGTTTATTCGGTCTCTTTGTAAGCAAGCTCTCCCAAACAAGCGCTACGCTACATATACTGCCTACGGCTCCCGTATTCCCTTCTGCACTCACAACTGCTGCATTAATAGACGCTACAAGGTTATTGTCATTAGATATGTAAACAACAAAGTAACTTCAAAGATATCAGGACCTGTGAAAATAACAGTGGAAAATCTCTACCACTGGTCTGTTTTGTTATCCTCCAGATACTTAGCCTCCAAACGCGCACACACATACAAAATAATGTTTCGGAATATTTAAATACAGAATTGTAAAGGACCGTATTGTCAAACGTTTAGAATAATTATGCTGAGGTGACAAAAGTCATGGGATACCTCATAATATCGTGTCTGTCGTCCTTCTGTCTGGCGTAGTGCAGCAACTCAGCTAGGGATGGACTTAAAATGAAGTCCCCTGCAGAAATGCTGAGCCATGCTGGCCCTATAACAGTCCGTAATTGCGTACGAATTGCCAGTGCAGGGTTCTGTGGACGAACCGACCTCTCGATTATGTCCCATATCGGGCGATCTGTGTGACCAAATCATTCGTCCGAATTGTCCAGAATGATCTTCAAACCAATTGCATGCAATTGTGGTCTGGTGACATGTCGCATTGTCATTCATACGAATTCCGTGACTGTTTGGGAACTTAGAGACCGTTTGTAGCCAATCATGGACTCCAAGTAGCCGAACATAATTCTTTCCAGTGAATGATCGGTTCAATTGGATCGGAAGATTCTGTCCTCGCCATGTAAACACAGTCCAAATAATTATGGAGCCACCACCCTCTCATACGGTGCCTTGTTGACAACTTGGGTCCATGGCTTCTCCTCCAACTGAAATTCGGACTCCTCTGACCAGGCCATCGTTTTCCAGTCGCCTGGGGTCCAACCGATATGGAGAGGAGCCCAGAAGAGGCGATGCAAGCGACGTCGTGCTGTTAGCAAAGGCACTCGCATCGGTCGTCAGCTGGCACAGCCAGCACTGTCGTAACGGATACACTCGCTGTATGTCCCACATTGATTTGTGCTCTTATTTCACGTACTGTTATTTGTCAATTAGCAGTGACAACTCTACGCAAACGCCCCTGCTCTCGGTCGTTAAGTGAAAGCCGTCGGCCACTGTGTTGCCCGTGGTGAGAGGTAAAATTACGTATTCTCGGCACTCTTTTGACACTGTAAATCCCGGAATATCGGATACCCTAATGATTTCCGAAATGGAATATCTCATGCGTCCAGACCCAATAACCATTCGGCGTTCGAAGTCTTAATTCCATTCATGAGGCCGTGAGCACCACGTAAACCTTTTCAATGAATCACCTGAGCACAAAAAAACAGCTCCGCTAGTGCATTGTCCTTTTATAACCTTGTGTACGCGATGCTACCACCATCTGTATATGTACGTATCACTATCCCTGACTTTGGTCACCTCAGTGTATAAAATATCTCAAAATAATATGAAGCATATCGGAACGCTTAGTATACTCTGAAAATTCTGATAATGTAGAAAAACACATTTTCTGAAGTTTAAGAAAATGATATTTTCACTTCTTTAACATATTTTTTATTAATTAAATGTAATGAAACATAAGATACAAGAAACAGGCAATATAACTGGTATTTTTATCAGTCATACACAAGTGCTAAGTCTACTTCACTGTGCCATCACTCTTAGCGCTCGTTTCATATCCGTTACAGTCCTTGAAGAACGTGAAACGTAAATCAGGAAAATAATGGTATTAACCACTGATCTACTGATAGATTGTGTTGAAACTCTTTCATTAATTCTGATTGTAACTTTCGCTGTATCAGGTTGGCTATGTGCCTATTTCTCGATTCGGTACTCTGCCAGTCAGAGACAGAGCCTCTGAAGGAGGCGTGAGCGCCATTTTCTGTTTATTTATCTGTGTTCTCTCCTTACACAGCACCACTTTCTTTCATCTATCCGCCGTGAACGACAAAACACATAATTGGCAGTTCAAAACTCGCTTCAGCACAGTCAGTGTTTGGTAGTCTGGTATTCAGGCTAGTCAGTTCCAGGACCAAAGAGAGTAACTTCGTGGCGTAGTCTAACAACTCTATTTGCATACCTTGTGGAGTTCAGTTGGCATATGTTTCCCCTACCCCAACGTCTGGTCCGAACGTTGGTCTGCTAGGTGACAGATGGTGTGGAGTTCTCTGGTAAGCGCTCTCTTAATTTTTCGGACACAAGTCCATGGGCGTTATGTAGCCTTTCTCAGTTTTAAGTTCAAAATTGTAGACTATATATAGTTTATTATATATTTCGCGTGCAAATTAACATAAACCTGCTATTTTTCTTTGTTATCCACATTTTTGGCACTGTGACCTTCAGCCAACCACTTGGTCCTTACTCTGCTTCCTACCACTTTAGAACGAATACAAAATGATTGCATGTGTTATTATGATCATGATGTTATATAATTTCAGTGTGAATGTTCGTAATTTTAACTGGCTTTTGTCGTAAACTACATTTTTACTATTGTGCCCCTTTCCTCTCTTACTATTGTAGAACAAGTGCTATAATAAGCACCAAGATATAGAACTGGGGTGAGAAACCTTGTATTTGTGCATACTTTTCTTTGCCAACAAAATTTTAACTCTGGCTCACGATCCAACCAAGTGGCGGATATCTTACAGTTCGTTCTTCGGAGCATGTACATATAGTTGCTAGGATTTTTTTTTCAGCAGAACATCCGTGGAAAGGCATTTATCTTTACTAGCTGCCTTATGCATAATTATTTTCTCTATGGTCGTTGTCGAGATTATGTTTACAGATGTGTATTTGAAGATAAACGCTATGAAAACCTGCCATTAGAACATGTTACCCAGCATCTGGTGCATGCTTATATTCAGTAACTTAGTGGATCGTAGACCAGATGTGACAAACTCAAAGAAACAGTCGGCAGCAGTTGAAACATTTATACCAAATAAATTAAGAAACAACGGAGCTGATCCACCGCGGTACACAAAACAGGTCAGAACACTGGTGCAGAAACAACGGAAAAAAGGTCAAATTTAAACAGACGCAAAATCTCCAACATCGGTAATTTTTTTGCAGAAACTCGAAATTAAGCGCAGACTTCAATGCGAGTTTCCATAAAGAAACTTCGTCTCGAAATCTGGCAGAAACTCCAAAGAGATTCTGGTTGTACGAGAAGTAAGCAAGCGGTAAGGCACAATGAATGCGTCCTCTGTGCGATAGCAAAAATGGTTCAAATGACTGAGCACAATGAGACTTGACATCTGAGGTCACCAGTCCTCCAGAACTTAGACCTACTTAAATCTAACCAACCTAAGGACATAACACACATCCTTGCCCAAGGCAGGATTCGAACCATCGACCGTAGCGGTCGAGCGGTTCCAGACTAAAGCGCCTAGAACCGATCGGCCACGACGACCGGCTGCGCGATAGCAATGGAAGTAATATCGAATATAGTGCTGCTAAAGCAGAGTAACTAAAAACAGCCTTTCGAAATTCCTTCACCAAAGAAGACGAAATAAATATTCGAGAACTCGGACGAAGAAGAGCTGCCAACACGAATAACTTAGAAGTCGATATCCACTGGTAGTGAAACAGCTTAAATCATTTAATAGAAGCAAGTCTTCTCGTTCAGACTGCACACCAATTAGGTTCCTTTCAGAGTACGCTGATGCAATAGCTCCATACTTAAGTCATATACAACCGCTCGCTCGACGTAAGACCTGTACCCAAATGCTGTAAAGTTGCACAGGTCACGTCAGTATTCAAGAAAGATAGTGGGAGTAATCCTCTAAACTAAAAGTCCATATCATTAACGTCGATATGCAGCAAGATTTTGGAACGCATATTGTGTTCGAACATTATGAATTACCTTGAGAAAACGGTCTACTGACACACAGTGAACATGGATTTAGGAAACATCGTTCTTGTGAAACACAACTAGCTCTTTACTCGTACGAAGTGTCAAGTGCTATTAACAAGGGATTTCAAACGGATTCCGTATTTCTGGATTTCTGGTAGGCTTTTGACACTGTACCACACAAGCAGCTTGTAGTGAAATTGGGTACTTACCGAATATCGTCTCAGTTGTCTGACTGGATTCGTGATTTCCTGTCAGCGAGGTCACAGTTCGAAATAACTGACGGAAAGTCATCGAGTAAAATGATTTCTGGCATTCCCCGAAATAGTGTTACAGGTTCTTTGCTATTCTCTATCTATATAAACAATTTAGGAGGCAATCTGAGCAGCCGTCTGAGGTTGTTTGCAAATGACGCTGTCGTTTATCGAGTAATAAAGTCATCAAAAGATCAAAACAAATTGCAAAAAGATGTAGAAGAGAGATCTGTATAGCGCGAAAATTGGCAACTGACCCTAAATAACGAAAAGTGTGAGGTCATCCACGTGAGTGTTAATCGGAATCCGTTAAACTTCGGTTACAAGATAAATCAGTCAAGTCTAAAAGCCGTAAATTCAACTAAATATATAGGAATTACAATTACGAACAACTTAAATTGGAAGGAACACACAGAAAATGTTTTGGGGATGGTTAACCGAAGACTGTTTTATTGGCAGGACACTTAAAAAATGTAACAGCCTACTAAAGAGACTGCCTACACAAGACGTGTCCGTTCTCTTTTAGAATACTGGTGTGTGTGTGTGTGTGTGTGTGTGTGTGTGTGTGTGTGTGTGTGTGTGTGTAGGACCCTTTCCAGATTGGATTGACGGAGTACAGGATGATTGTAATTAAACTCTCAAACCGCTGTAGAAATAACACCGCTGGTCAGAATGACGTCAAATTGCAACGGAATATTATTGGAGAAGGGGAAAAACGTATGGCACAATAAAAATAAATAGTTATAAAATGTAGCAATAGATGGCGCTGTAACCATCATAATTTAATACTGGTCGACTACGAATGACAAATGAATCGTACAATATAGCCTAAGGTGTAGGTGCGTGGGTGTACAGGTGTCATACTGTTAGTTACGTAAGTCCATCCACCACGGCCAGATCATATCACATCTGATGGGAAAAATCGGTTTTTAATTGTCCTGAGGCCAAAAACCGCATAAAAAGCATTTATTAACATCAAATCGGATTATTAATTTCGGTGTGACTGGCGCAAAATATGTTCAATATGCTGTCCACCATTTTCTGCAACAAGCTGAAATCGAGAAACATCTTTTTCCACAACAGACCGAAGTGTTTTCGCAGTCTCGCTCAGAACATGTTGTGCAATGCGTACTTTCAGTTCAGCTAAGTTTGCAATCGAAACACTGAACACAACATCTTTCAGATAGCCCCACAGCCAGAAGTCACGCGGTTCAAGATCAGGTGATCGGGACAGCCACACTGTAGGGAAATGGCGGCTGATAATTCTAGTATTTCCAAAATGGCGCTTCAGCAGCTCTTTAACTGTCCGCCCCGGCAGCTGAGTGGTCAGCGCGACAGAATGTCAATCCTAAGGGCCCAGATTCGATTGCCGGCTGGGTCGGAGATTTTCTCCACTCAGGGACTGGATGTGTTATCATCATCATCGTTTCATCCCCATCGATGCGCAAGTCGCCGAAGTGGCGTCAAATCGAAAGACTTGCACGAGGCGAACGGTCTACCCGACGGGTGGCCCTAGTCACACGACATATATGTATATAGCTCCTTAACTGGATTTGCTATGTGCATAGTTGCCCCGTCTTGCATAAAAATGATTCCATCCACACGTCACCGCTGGTGGAGAGCTGGAATGACGTAGTTGCGCATAAGACACTCGTGGCTCTTGCCAGTGTCGGTACAAGTAACAGGACCGGAAGCACATATCTCTACGGAAAATATGGTTTTATGATAAATGATGCCCTAAACTCGCACCACTTTCGTCTTTCCAGGATGAAGTGGTACTGGTTGATTTGTGTGTTGGTTTTCCATTG
Source organism: Schistocerca gregaria (assembly GCF_023897955.1). NCBI lineage: Eukaryota > Metazoa > Arthropoda > Insecta > Orthoptera > Acrididae > Schistocerca > Schistocerca gregaria. The sequence goes on along the minus strand of NC_064922.1, from coordinate 699,878,116 downwards.
CCCAAATTCGACAATTCTGTGTATTGGTATATCCTGTCAGATGAAAGTGGGTTTCGTCTGTCCACAAAATCTTCCACGGCCAATCATTGTCCACTTCCATGCGAGCAAAAAATTCTAAAGCAAAGGCCTCTCTTGCTGCCAGATCAACAGGAAGTAACTCGTGCACATGGGTAATTTTGAGTGGATAGAAAAGAAGGAAGTTTCATAGGATTTTACACACCGTGGTCACGGGTATGTCTTATGTTCGGGCAATTCTCCGTGCACTGCACGTTTGTATGCCACCAGTCGTCTCCTCCTGCATTGCTGTGGCCACTGCTTCCACTGACGTGGCATCAATTCGTTTGCTCCCTCTACCTGGTTGCACACCAAAAGAACCCACCTTGTCGAATTTCAAATAATTTTCTCCAGACCCACAGCAGTCATCAGGCCAACGCCTTCTTTCAAACCCTTCAGTGTCCGGAACTTCTGCAGAGCGACGTGTGCACAGTCATGATTCATGTAATACAGATTTACAAGCAGAGCGCGAGCCTGCATTGAGGTGATAGAGAATTTGGTTCTACATCTTCGAGCCACAAGGGTGTTGAATTGTATGTGATTGATTGCGATGCATTGGAATAAGGAATGAGTCGTTAAGCAGCATAAATACTCTTTGATTTTAGCAGAGGTACACATACTGTCTGGCAGCATCCACTACGGCGTGAAGGCTACGCCGATCAAGACTGGTTTATGTGTTCACAAGCAGCTGACACTGGACGGGGCCGCCACCTTCGCCAGACCAGCTACGAGTGTTAAGTCTGTCACCTGTGGACTTGGTGCCATGCGACGGGGGAGCCATAACAAGGCTCTCTAATGCATGAGCTGAACTTCTGCTTTGGAGGGTAGCGGTTATTGTCCAAGGCAGTGTGGTCCTCCATGCTCCGCCACCTAGGCGAAACTTCCAGCCTCTGCCATCGTCGCCAAATGAGCCTCAAGTCCTGACGCCTCCTTAAGAATTCTGGTAGACAGACATCTGCTTGCACTTACGACATGCCGCTACAATGTACAAACTGGAACACAGCTTGCTAGGCGGGCAAACCAAGTGTCAGCAATACTGGACACGGACGTCAAAACCAGACAAGCAATAGACAGCCCGCTTCTGTTGCCGTCAATGAGACCTCCGCCTCCACACTCCTAAGCGTTCGTGACCGCTGAGTCACCATACTATGAATGTTACAGCGCAAGTCGAGCAAAAGTGTTTTACCATCCCGCTGTGTTTTCGTATCCACCATTTTTTCCATCTCTGGTCACACTTCAGCCTCTGCACGGCAGCGACCTCCCACCCCCAGGCCACTGTAGTCTGGTATCACAAGTAATTGGCTGGCAGTTGTTGCCAGCAGAGTCGACCTCCATGCAACACGCCATATCGTCACACAGTGAAATGAGTCAGCAGACTATTGGTTTTTTGTTTGTTCCGTTTTTATATATGTAGGGAACATGGTGTCTATGTAGAAGATCCACTGGAATTTGAGGGTTACATCAGTGGAGTCATCAGAAGCAGCTTATCAGTCTCAGTTCGTGGTAGTACAAGGGAAAAATAATTGTAACCCTCAAGGAGCAGTCACTGCAATTCGCTAGTTCATTCGGCACCGTGTATTAACTCAGTGGTAGTAGTTCGTTTTAACTGTTCTACATATCATCATGTGGCTAGACAGCGCATGGAGTCGAGATGCCTCAGTTTGAGACATAGGCTGTAACTGGTGTATTGTAGTGTATAAGCTATTTTTGATTAGTGTGTACTGGAGATTAAGGATCCACAATGGCAAATCTGAAACACAGTATCCCCAGAAAATGTTACGTTGTTATTGCTTTATGAAGCAGCACAATTTGGTGTGGAGAAAACATTCACTTGGGCCGCTCATATCTAGGGATGAACACTTACCATTAGCGAAACAACCTAGCCCTTTAGTAGACCCAGCCACTGCCAACTTGATCATGTCCTGCGCTGGAAATTCGTTTAAGGATATACTACGTTTCTGTGGTGGCCTGCAATTAACAGCTAAGACTAGAGGTTGGTCACTGTATCAGTTACTGCAAATAGCAAAGTTACGATTGATAGGGGAGGCTAAAACATGTCAGGGTGCTCAGTCATTCCTAGACTGTGTACAAAGTAACGAACCGTTAAACATTACCGCAGCATTGCAGAGCGTATCTATAGACAAGTAGTGGTCGCGAGCGAAACGGCAGCTGATGGACCTTCCAAGAGGTCGTTGCAGAATACCCTCAAGTGGCGGTGCTAACGCGTTTTGTTAGCTGGCCGGCACCTCACACTAGGGCGCATACGGCTGAAAAGGGTAGTTCTGGTTCCAACCTGCTGATTGGTCAAACGGCTATTTGTCGCCAGCTGGGCCATGGAACTGACCAGTTTTTATTTGCGCCAAAGGTTTCCTAACTTGGCGCAGCCTCGGCCGTTGGAACGGCTGGCATTTTTGTATTTGTGCGACTCTCAAGACCAAGACGACGATCCGATTAAACTTGAATCTTTTTAAAGGCACAAGCGTTTAAGGAGTTGGAGCGTGACCTCCTGAAAATATATAAGAAACAGAACAGGGCGAGTATTTTCCGCATGTAATTGACTAGTTTAACAAAGAAGCATGGCGAGTCGATGGAAAATTTTGCCCACAGAATACGTGAGGTCAATGTGCAAACGTGCGAGCTGGGGTGAATGATGCACCGAATGCAGTCACGCTCCAGGAAGCCAAACATGAAGCTTTGGATATCTTTTTAAGGGGCCTGCCACCCGATGTGTCCAGAAGGGTTGGGGCAGGTGTTCCAAAAGACTGTTTGACAAAATTGGGATTTTGTACCACGAACATGAAGTGCTACAGATGTATAGGGACAGGGAAAATACAGAGGCAATGTCAACAAGCTCATTGTAGTAGGTGTTGTGCGGTTCGAAACCCCCAATCCGCCGAGATGAATTCATAGTAAATTTTGATGCTAAAAATACGTATCCAGAGGCGGAATGCTGTATGTGGGAGTTGTTGTTGGGCACAGTGGCGCAAGTGTCAATGTCAATTTTGTACCTGGTAGGTCGGAGGCAATTGAACCCACCATGCTCTAATTTACATGGGTTAGGGAGAATAATAAGTTTTTGGGTACAGCAGTGTAGAATTTTGAGGCTAGTACAGAACATTTTAAGCAGTGTGCAGAAATCATGGTTCATGTAAGCCAAAATTATTGTACGATCCTAGAGTTAGACGTCCTGATAACGCAGTATTCCAGATTGACCTTACACAACGTGTAGTTGAACTTAGAGAGATAGCATTCCAGCCAGGGGAAACTATAGTCAATGAAGTGCTGTCGCAAATTTCGTTTGTATTAAGGGATGAGCCGCTCAAACTGCTAACAACACTAAGACATAATTCGCACACTATTGTGCCACAAGGCACTGGGAAATTGCTTCGGCCGAGTGTGGTAGTACAGCTGCCTGCTAATACGTTGCATGTCGTAGAAGCACTTGCAGAAAATGATATATTAGACACATCATGTTGTTGTGTTAGAAAAAGCATTGTAGTAATTCAAGGGGAAGACGGCGTGAAAGTGGTACCTGCAAATATAATTTTGACGCCGATGAGGTAAGGATGGCCTACAGATTGCTAGTATCTAATCTGGATATGCTAAAGGGATGATAATTGGGAAAAGGTAAGCATGCTCCATGATCAGACTCATGTTCTGCTAAAACTGAATTACCTAAGAAGGTGTATGCTATCACACCTAAACTGACTGCCTCAGTTCTCATATCTCGGGCAGCCTAAAAGGAAAGAGTTTGCCCCAGCTAGCAGGCCGTCGGGATCTCATATTAATATTCCACCCAGCATCATACGATGGGGAAGGCTTTGGTTGCACCCATACTTGCTGGGAACTGCTGGTTTGAATCGACACTGGAGGAGGTGTTGTTAATCGCAACACTAATAAATAAAATATTTAAAGAACAGACAAAAAATGATACTGAAACCAGTATGGAACAAAATACTCTCAACCGAGAGCAGCCTCCACTGACGTAAAATATTCTCAGAAAAACATATACAGGTGATTCAACAGTAACTATACACATATCATAGGTATAATGTATGCATCAAAATAAGAGTATAATGTTGCATAAAATTTGGTCTGAAATTATTTTATTTCGGAGATATGCAGTAGAATAGGGACCACAAGTGCAACACAACAACAACAAAAAAACACAGTAAGAACAGTCCTTGAAGCCCCAACGGTACCAAACGGCCGCCGTGTAATTCTCAGCCCCTAGGCGTCACCGGGTGCTGATACAGAGGGGCATATGGTCAGCACACAGCTCTCCCAGTCTTTGTCAGTTTTCGTGCCCGGTGCCACTACTTCTGAATCAAGTAGCTCCTCAATTGGCCTCAAAATGGCTGAGTGCACCCTGCTTGCGAACAGCACTCGACAGACCCCGACGGTGACCCATCCAAGTGTCAGCCAAGCCCGACAGTGCTTAACTTCGGTGATCTGAGGGGAACGGTTATCACCACTACGGCAAGGTCATTGAAACAAGGCAACGCGAACAGCACAAAATTAGCTCTTCTCAGAAAGCATCGACACGAGTGGACCACAAAGTCAATGCAACTACGAGTTCAAAATTATGTCCATGTCAAAAAGATAGTGACATGCTCGACACGCTACCAGTCTCAGATTTTTCAGCCTCTGTTCATCTCATTCTGCACAGTTGCACAGCTACTTTCAGTTCTCTGCTGTAGCTGTGCCACATTCTCAGTTGCCAACACCTTCCACTAGCTCCCTGAGACTAGCCCGAAGGTAGGAGTCCTGATGGTTAAGATCCAGAGATCTGGTGGCCGAAGCAGCTGATACTGCACGACCTATCCACTAATCGGGATAAGCAACTATGAGACACATTGATCAGCCAGAACATTATGCCCACCTACCTATTATTGATATAAACCTGTTCAGGCGATAGCGACGTCACCTGGCGAAGAATGACTGCCAGTCAGATACATGTACGGTGCATACAGTATCAGGGAGCGTGATAACCGGATACAGAATGGGGAAGGAGCGCGATTTATCTGAGTTCGACCAAAGGCAGATTCTGATGTCCTGGAAGCTCGGCACGAGCATGTCGGAAACGGCACGACTTATCAGGTGTTCGAAGAGTGATGTGGTGAGCGTCTTCATCACGTGTCGAAACCAAGATGAACTCACGTTCAGGCATCGTGAGATTGGGTGGCCACACCTCAATACAAACATCGAACTTCGTAGGCTGAACAAACTCGTAGAACAGGACAAGTGGCGAACTACGGCGAAACTAACATCAGACTCCAATCCTGGCCAAATGCAAGTGTTTCTGACACAGAATGCACAGAACACTCCTAACGATGGGCTTCCGCTGCTGGCGACAAGTGCATACGCCAATATTCTCACCATGACATGGGCAGCTACGACTGACATACGCACGTAACCATCGGCCCTGGACGTTAGCGAGTGGCAGTCAGTTGCATGGTCTGATGAATCCCGACACCTTCACCATGCCGATGTGAGGGCGCGAAACCATCGTCTTTCAGAGGAACAATTTTTTGATACCGGTACTGCGGGATGGAGACAACTGGCGGTGGTTCCATTATGAATCCGATCGAATACATCTAGGATGCGACTGAATGCGGAGTCAGAGCTCATCACCCACCTCCACTGTATTACGTGGACTGGATGACTTGTGTGCATAGATGTGGTGCCAGCTCTCTACAGCGTCATACCCAGGCCTCGTTGCTCCCCTACCACGATGCGTTACGACTGTTACACGGGCCACAGGTGGTCACACCAGTTGTTGTTAGCTGGGTCGTCATAATGTTCAGGATAATCAGTGTTCTCACTTGCCTTCCAACTGAAATGTGCAAGCGCACCGTCGTGCATAAACCATACATTGGTTCGTGTAGCGGTGCGAATACCATGAATCTGACAACCCAATTCATGTTCCATAAACTATTGATACACTCTACCAGTCAGGCGCTGTGTTATAACACGCATTCCGAGCAACTGATTGTCCACTATACCACACCAAATACTCACTGCAAAACAATGTTGATGCCCTATTACTGTAGTTATGCGAAGATTCTCAAACACACACACCTTCATGTTATAACCGATCATGATACTCGCACGAGTAAAAATGTTGTAGTCAGTAATCTGTACCCGACGACGGGATAGTGGATCATCAGCGTGGCGCTCGAGAGGCCACTGACAGGAATTATGAAGCCGAGGGCAGTCTACAGGTGTCAGCTTCTGTACATTCTACAGATGAAATGGGTCCAATGGCTGTCTCCGTAGCACTGTCTTCAGTAGCACTTACGAGGCGGGTACTTATGATCGGGTCTTCATCTGCCACTTCCAGGATGTTCTCAACATCCCTGATGTAAGGCCTACCACAAATGAAATGATGCATGGTAACTCGGAGATAAAGCAATTTCACTCAGAAACTTATTTAACATTTTAGTCTTTCGAATCAAATGGTTCAAATGGCTCTGAGCACTATGGGACTTAACTGCTGTGGTCATCAGTCCCCTAGAACTTAGAACTTCTTGAACCTAACTAACCTAAGGACATCACACACATCCATGCGCGAGGCAGGATTCGAACCTGCGACCGTAGCGGTCACGCGGTTACAGACTGAAGCGCCTAGAACCGCACGGCCACTCCGGCCGGCACTTTCGAATCACCCTGTAGAAAGAGCATTGACCTTTAACTACACAAGAGTAACTTAAGAGCAGATCAGGGAGAGAATACTGAACCATGAGAACTAGATGTTGACAATGAAAAGCGGTATGGTAGACTTCAGTGAATCTTACAGCATGGTTGGCGCTGCTGCTTTTCTCTAGTATCGCAAAATGTTTGCGATTGCGAAACAACCGAAACGGAGAACGAATCTGTCATTCCTAGACTGTGTACAAAGTAACGAACCGTTAAACATTACCGCAGCATGGCAGAGCGTATCTATAGGCAAGTAGCGGTCGCGAGCGAAACGGCAGCTTATGGACCTTCTAAGACGACGTTGCAGAATACCCTCAAGTGGCGGTGCTAACGCGTTTTGTTAGCTGGCCGGCACCTCACACGAGGGCGCATACGGCTGAAAAGAGTAGTTCTGGTTCCAACCTGCTGATTGGTCAAACGGCTATTTGTCGCCAGCTGGGCCATGGAACTGACCAGTTTTTATTTGCGCCAAAGGTTTCCTAACTTGGCGCAGCCTCGGCCGTTGGAAGGGTTGGCATTTTTGTATTTGTGTGGCTCTCAAGACCAAGAAGACGATCCGATTAAAGTTGAATCTTTTTAAAGGCCGCGTCATATTGAGCAAATTATTAATTCTTGTCAAAATGACGCCAAGCGAAATCTGTTCGGAGATTTCGGTTCCTCTGTATCTAGATTCTAGAGAATCATTATTACAAGGTTTCTTTCCTTCCTGTAATTATTTTGACACTTTCATTCTTGGTTGAATTTTCAGACAAGTCGTAATAAAATTGATACAAAGATTATGCATAGAGCAGCAGTTTGTTCCTCATCAAAAGGCCCCGAATCTGTCACTTGCTTTCCTATTCGCAAATTGTTCCTCGACTCATCCATTGTTTCCGGCCTTCAGCGCTCGTCACGCTGTTCTTGGGAGGATTCGTAACTCAGTCGGTTTTAGGTAGACGACTACAAGGCTTGGAAAGAGAGAAAATGGAGAAGTTGTAATTAGAGTTTGAGTACTTGTTTATCCCTCGAGGGCCACTGCCGTTGCCACCTGTGACACATCATCGCCTTCACAGGGAATGAGGCACCAGTATATTGTAAGTCGTATACCTTAGTGTCTGCAGCCAGTTATCAAATATTTTGTTAACCAGCAAGTAGCAGATAGAATAATAGAGGAAAGCATTAGTCCATGGCGGATGGGGGGGGGGGGGGGCACTGTGGTAGTCATGTTGAAGTCACCAGATGGATATAAGAAATGCAGGTACTCCTGTGACTAAGGTCATTTTAACAGCAAGACGGTGTCAGAAGTATACCCCGTACTGAATATCACAGACTATCAACAACTTGAACAGTTCAGGTATTTCTCAACCCTGGGTCAAAGGAGTGGGTACCATCAGTTGGAGGTTTTGCCTGAGGACCGACCAAGGATAGCATCAAGCTCCCCTGGGGATGCCGTTCAGGTTAAAAAAAATGGCGAAATTACTTTTTATCGGTTGTTGGATGGGATACTAACAGATCTGAAACCTTGGCAATATATGGTGTACATCAATGATACGATTGCTTACACAAAGAATACGACGGGGCCTGAACAAAGGTTATGGGAGACTTCTGGAAGGTTGCATGCACGACATTTGATGCTAAACTTTGAAAAGCGTAATTTGGTGATGGATCATGTAATTAGTTGCGAAGGGCTTAGGACAAACCCAAGGTTGGTGCAGCAAATGAAGGATTTTCTAGTTCGTAAGAATAGTAAGGAATTAATAGATTGGTGCATAAATTCGTGGCGTTTTTGTTTTGCATGTTTGTATTCCGTTGCTAGGGATGTATTTACCGATTATCATTTTTTATTTCTAATTCACGGTTGTTATTTGAGTTTACACATTGTCATTTTGCACTTTGGAGATAGTGTATGGAGCAGTGGACGCTAGAAAATGGAGTTCTAAGTGGAGAAACTGGAGCATTTCCGACCTATTCTTCTGTTTGAGTTAAGTAGAGGGGTGACAATAGTGTGTGTAAGAATGTCATTCGACAGACTGCATAGAGAAAATTGTTTTCTCGTTTTAAGGAGGATAGCTTTGACATTAGTGACTCTCTACGTTCAGGAAGACTTTCAGGGTTTTGATGAAGATGGCTTAAACGCATTAATCCGCAATTTTCCAAGTAAATGAACTCGAGGACAGGCAGATGTGATCAACTGTGGCGATTCCACCATCATGCGACTTTTTTATGCAATGGGGAAGATTCAAAAATCGGGTGGTAAAACATGCTCTAAGCCAAAATCACAAAAATCAGCAGGTGTCCATATGTGGGTTTGTGCCTGCTCGTCGTAAATTGGCTCGTGAACAACACAGACCATTCCTATCCTGTACCGTTGCTGGTGAAGACAAACAGTGTCGTTATGGTTGACAAAAATGGCTCTAAGAACTATGGGACTTAACGTCTGAGGTCATCAGCCTCTAGACTTAGAACTACTTAAACCGAACTAACCCAAGGATATCACAGACATCCATGCCCGAGGCAGAATTCGAACCTGCGGTTATGATTGATCCTAAACAAAGCAGCAACTCCCCGTAAAAAGCCTCATCCACAAAAACAGCGACAATGTGATGTACTACGAGAAGCTTCGCAGAGGTGTTACTATCAACGCTGACATTTAATGTTAATATCTGAGATTTCTTGTAAACGCAGTCCAAAATCAACGACCAGGAATACTGCATGAAATTATACTACTCCACGATAACGTCCGCCCGCATTCTGCTAGACTTACAAAAATGCTATACAGGAGTTGGGTTGGGAAGTAATTCCACACCCACTTCATTCTCCTGATCCTTGCGACCTCAGATTTTAATCTTTTCTCTCTGTCGAACAACTTATAAGAACTTCCTTTCCAGTTGAAAATTCGCTCAGAACATGGCTCGAAGAGATCCTCGCCTCAAAACCACGTGGTTTCTACAATCGTGAAACAGAAATGTTACGTCAGAGTTGGCAGACTGTTGTAAATTATGAAGGAGAATATATTATTGATGACTAATTTCTCTATTATGGGTATCTGTTGTATTTATTAAATGTATGGAACAAAGGCAACCCAATACAATCGTTTTTGGGTTTAGAAAATTACTGTAGAGTATTCCTAAAAGGATTTGTGGAAGTGGCAAGACCACTTCCGCAGTGTTGAAGAAAGGCGTAATGTACGAGTGGGAAAGGAATGCCAAGATACATTCAGGGAAATGAAGAGGGCATTAACATTGTGTCCCGCATTACTTTTTCTGGGTCATGAGAAAGAGTTTGTGCTTCCTTGTGATGCTTCCAATCGAGCATTGAGGTGTGTTTTGAGTCAGGTGGCAGACTGTAAATAACATCCTGTAATATACTCTGCTTGACGGGTGAATAGAGCACATAGCAACTACTCTACAGTGGAAAAGGAAATGCTCAGTGTGATATGGGCAATTATTTACTTTCGGTATTATTTACATAGGTAGAAATTTAAAGTGGTAACGGACCATGCAGCTCTTAAATGGTTGTTATGGCTAATAATTCCCCCTAGTGTGCTAGCAAAATGGGTGCTAACACTGAGTGTGTTTGAAAAGGAAGCTCTACATTAACCTAGTAGGAAATACGGTAATGCAAATCGTTTCAGCAGAGAAGTTATGCAAGCACTTGGTCATGATCTTGCTCAACGGCAAGCAGCACAATCTGCTGATGCTGACAGCAAGCTGTACTCAACACAGCTGCTCTTCACTGTTTGTAACAGCCTGGCTTGTTAGACAACAAGGTTGGGGCCACCTGTGACAGTGACAGTTAAATTGAGGAGAGACATTCTGAAGGAGGCACATGATCACATGCTATCTCGGTAAGGAGACTGGAGACCAATGAATAAGGGATTGGCAGAAATCTATTCGTGGAAGATTAGAAAGGAAGATGCGGATAAGTAAGACATCGTATACAATGGGCTCAATGAGCAGATATGAGACACAAGCTAGTACTATGGTAAAGATTTCAAAAGACGATTAAACCTTTTCAAATAATTAGGATGGCTATCTTGGGACAATTTAACTGGCCGCCGGCAGAACACCATTTTGTATTAACTAATATTGTTTACTTTTCATGGTTCACAGAAATCATCGGTATTCCGAACAAGCAAGCAGTAATAGTGGAATAAGCATTTGTCAACAGATAGTTGCTCAAATTTACTGTGCTGGAAACCATAATCATGGACAGAGAGGCACACTTCATGTTCGACACTATAAACCAGTTGTCTCATTTGCTACAGGATCAGAAATTAAAAACTACTTTAGTGCATCTGCAAACTAATGATAGGATGGAAAGCATTCATTGTACTATTAGTAGGATGTTGAGTCACTATGTAAACTTGCACTACAATAACTGGCATATATATTCATAATTTGATGTGGCCACATATAATTCGAAGGTCCATACTAGTATTGAGCTATCTCCATGTATGGAAGGGACATGCCTGCGCTGTTTGACAAAGTCAACTCAAAAACTGGCAAGGGCATTGAGTCAGTTAAGCATTTTGCCAAAACACTGTGAGAGGTATTGAGCTGTCATCGGAAGACAAATACTAAATCCTGGAATGCGAAAAGCAGATACGGAATTGTGTGGGGATATTACCATAGTTCAGTGTAGGGCACCTGGAAACGTTATCAATCCTCCACATCCCACAGGGAAAGACCGAAAAAATTGTTACCAGGTACCACTGACCATATCATATGATTAAAAAGTCATTAACAGTTGATGTAGAACTCCAATTACCAATCTGTAAAACAATACTTCATTTTGGATACCTGTGACCATTTCAACATGCTCCAGATGCATTGGTGCAAGTGTGACTGTATACCAAGGAGAAAATGATGCTTAGCAGAAAGGAGGGTGAGCGCAAGAACCTTGTGCGATCTGTGCATGAAATTCCATGTATACTGAGGTCGAGGAATAGGAAAAAATATTTACTGTTGTGTATCGTACTGCGTAGGAGTTAAGATCGATCACAATGCTAACTGGGGTGTTGTTGTGTAACTGTCAGGAAGCTGGTGTGTCATTCGGTAGCAGAATCTGATTGTGGAAGTACTGCTCTTTTGTGTTCAGTGTATCTTATTCAGATAATAAAGAGTTTCTTTCAATGGTTATTGGACGTCAGATCTTTCGAAAAGGGTAGAGGGAATTGATGGTTTCTCGGGTTTCCAGCCGGGTGGTACCGTTCATATCTCGCTACGAAGTGAAGAGATTCGCGGAGAACGGGCTATTTATAAGTGCGGTCACCCCTGTACACTAGACTTCAGGTGGCTGTGGTGGACCACAGGAGGCTGTGGTGCACACCAGCCATCGACAGACATGGAAATAACTTTAAATTCATTGGAGTTGTGCAACAAGTTGATGAAGTTGCAAGATACTCCGCAATTAACTTTAAATACATCAGAGACATGTAATGAAATGAGGAGGTTGGAAGATGAGTTGATGGGGCTACAGTGACAGGCAGAAAGCACGAAGATGTTTAGAGAGATGTGGTGTGAGTACAGCAAGTTATATATGACGTATGAGCTGTTACAGGGTAGATGCAGCAAATAGTGGGGGATGATGTCACATACCTCATGTTGGCACAAAAAGGATTTTGGGACTGCAGAAGTTGATGACCCAAGGGCTAAATAGTACCATAGTAAGAGGATGGCTTATGGCAAGAAGTAATAATGCAGCTGCTGAATGGCACACTATGCAGCTATCCAGGTTAGAGCAACGAGTATTAAAAAAAACATGCACGTTATGGAAGTTGACTACAGAGGTGACACAGTTTACAAACATGACGGTGGACGCTGTGAATCAGGATCAGGGAATAATACAGGTCCAGGTCGATGCATTGTCACTAAGTTAATAGGCCACAAAGCTAATACAGTCGTTATTCAATAGTGTATTCGGTGTGCGAGTAGTGGTGTGAGGTTTATAAGAAGACATTCTCCAAGCTGTGCACAGACAACTGAGTCCATCACTGATAGTACCAAACCAGTTCCAGTAAGGCTTACTAAGAGTGCAGAGAGAATGCCCACTGGAGCTGGAATTCATTGCAGAGAGAGAAGCAAGCACAATCTGCAGTTGTACAACCACATAGCAGTAGTTAAGCCTAACATGGACCAGGTATAACTTTGTGTTGATTCACTTTTCAATCAGCAGTAGTTGCACATTCATCCTTACCCATTAAGATGGGGAACCTTAAGCAAGTATGTGTAGGTTAAAACAGGGGAAGTATACCTGATCTGAGAGGATGGGGACTGGCATGCAGTGATGTCATCAGGGTAACTTGAACATCAACATATGGAAAAGTTTAAATTCTGCCCAACCAAAGTAATTCAGATGCATGGATAAATGCGAAATTTAAGAATACGTATGTAAAAAGGATGGCTAGGTTTGTCCCCATGATATCATAGAGCTGTAAAGCTACTTCCAAGAAATTGAGCCACACTAGGTTTATTCTGTGAACAGTACCATCAAGGTGGCACTTAGCTGCTATGAGTGGGGGGGGGGGGGCTCAAAAGAGATAAGCGACTGGAACTGCGCAGTAGTAGATTAATAATTGATAGAACAGATTGCGACGCTACAGCGTCGACATTTCACCTGTCTGCAGCTGTTATAGGGGAGTCCAAGTTAAACATTGCATTAAACAAGGTGGGCCAAACTGCACCTCAAAACCCAGGTCATGTATCAGAAGTACAGCTCAAGTGCAGGGTGGGCCAGAAGGCTTCTAGATGTTGCATCACAGAGGTACTAATTCATATGTGCCAGGAAGCCATGTATCAGCATAACAAACATGTCATTAACCGTACAAATACTCATTCATTGTAGCAGAAGTATGTGCGCTCTAGTAGCATGAGACACTATACAAGGTTCATGCCACTCACCATCAGGTTATGTAGAACAAGCACCCAATGCCAGAAGGGACCACCACCTCCACCAGGCGAGCTCCGAGTGCAATGTCTGCCACCGGTGGCCTTAGTACCATGTGATAGATGAGCCACTCACAGTCTCTCTACAACAGCAGCGAAACTGCTGTGTAGGAGGGCAGTAGTTTATGTGTAGGGCAGTGCAGCCCTCCAGGCTCTGCCACATAGGAAAGCATTCCAGCACCTGCCGTCATCGCCCAAAGGAGTGAGCTCTTCTTCCATCTCCTGACGTCTACACAAGAATTCTGGGAAACGAACACACCACTGATATTTTCCATATGATATCACACTGTGAAAACTGAGGCACACATTGCTGAATGGGCAAAATAAGTCTCAAAAGCACTGGAAACAGCTATACTCAATGCCAGCAGCCAGCTTCCAAACAGTGGTCAGCCACACCTATATGACAAATTCCAAAAGGATGTTGTAGCAAAAGTTGAACAGAAGTGTGTTCTCTTCCGCGCCTGTGTTTTCCTAACCACCAGTGGCCAGGTCCACTCTCCGCAGACACCCTCCCCACCCCCCCCCCCCGCCCCCTGCCCACACATCTCAGTATCTACACTGCACTGGACGCACATTACAGGACCGCTTGAGAGCTGTGTGCTGTAACTTATCCTTACGTAGCTGGTGATGTGTGAAATCGTTGGCAGCTCATGTGGGGTGGCTGCCTAATTGAACTAGCTCCATAATTTGTGAACTGCAATTGTTGCATCCTCTTGCTTGGTATAGGAGCCTTTTGATGGTTACATTATCCTCAGTTGCATTCCCTTTGAGTACAGGCCGGTCATTAGCAATTTCTGATGCAGTTTGGATTGGAATCCATTGTGCATGCCAATAACATTGCTGACACACATGCTACCACTGTTATCACCAAACACACATCTTCAACAGAATGTTAAATCTGGTTTTACCTGTTGTTCACTGAATTTAGTCTGTCTGTTCTTAGTATATGTGTCATGTGTACGAAATCACAATTCGGTGAAATACTGACATGTAGTAAATACTTTAACGGTATCTGTACCAGTGGTTAAAGATATTAATGCACACAGAAGACCAAATCGTACCAAACAAAATAAGAATATTAAAGTACATTACTTACTCCAGCTCACTTCTCTGGAAAACAAGCAGAAAGTCTAATTTTTTCTGTCACAGCATTCACATGAAAGTCTAGTTCAGACTATGTCCAAACATAACTCAGCTAAGATTTGTGTGGGTTTTATCCAACATGGAGTTACCATTACACCCTGCATGCCAGCTCACTCTCACCAGCATGCACCAACACAGACTGTGTCTGTTCAACTGTTACTATTGATATCATTCTTGCATCACAGTTCATATTAGACTTCTATTTTATAGATTTAGTTTTACATATTGCATTTAACGAAAGTATCACAAAGAAGTTATAAAGAAATTGAAATTTTTGAATACGCAAGAATAAGAAAAATTTATCAACAAAAGCTTTTGTTATAAGATAAAGTAAAACATGGTTTCGGTTTTACACTACAGGCCAAAGAAAGAAAACCCAAAAAGAATTAATGCATGGACTATAAAGAAAAAGATAAAGAAAGAAAAAATTCAACGTCCACAATTATTAATGTTTTCATATGTGCCACCATTTGATCATTACCCTAGAACATCTTATGTAAAAACGTTTTCGCAACATTTGAGTCATACTATAAAACTTCCACCATCGAAAAAAAAAGCTTGTTAGTATTCAACTTAGATCATAAAGTATATCTTATAATAATATCAAATTCGCATACTTATAATACAGTATTTAAATAATCTTCTTACAGTATAATGACAATAAACCAACTACTGAAGCAAACAATAAAGTTTATGTTCTCAAAATTAGTAATGGGAAATATATGAAGTTCTCCAATTCAGAAACAACCCAAAAATATAATTACTACAAAAATGTTGACACGACTATGCAGTTCTCATACATGTATTATATATCTTTTTTCACCATACACATAATTTGAATAACTTGTCCACTTTCCACATTGCATTATGGCTGTATACCATTGAATTCTAGAGACCATAATTTTTCATAAGTATTTTAGCATACTGGAACAATGGATTCCTGTACAAACTGTCACTGCATGTATCTACATGGCTTTATCTTATACTTCTAGGGAGTTACTGTCCATCAGTGTGCTATAAAAACTTGAATTTGAGTATCAAAGCTACATTTAAGTATCTTGTCCTGTTATCTAACATCTCACACCAAAAATTAACTTAATTTTTCATTACAAAAATAATTTTCTAAATTCACTACACTACAAAATCCTACATACAAGAACACACCTTTAAATATCTTCCTCAGTTATTGGATCCAAAGACCTACATTCAGTAACTGCTTCACTCATTAGATTCAAATGCTTTGCCTCTGCCATTTTTGCCATATATGTCTTCAGATCTACCACATTATTAATGGCAAACTTCTCCTTCGTCTTTGGATATACTAGATAGAACTAATTTGGGTGCAATATACTCTTGATGTCAAATAGACTTTTGTCCATATCAAAAAAAACTGATATTTCATTACTGATCGTTTTAGATTCATCTTAAATAACACTAGAGCTCCCACCTTAATATAAATATTTTTTCTTATCATCATGTCTTTTTTTCCTCTCCAATGGCTTTCCTTCCACAAATTTCCTTGTTATATTCTTTTCCTTATCAAACTCAACTCATTCCTAGGAGGTAAGATGGTTTCTCCTCCACAAAATGTAAACATTGCTCACCTTTCATAACTTTATAAGGAGTAGGTTGTGTAACATCATTAATTGCACCATTCATTACCTCCTCATTGTTCTCTGCATCTCCCTCAAAACTAAGGCTGTTGTTCCAGTATGCGCGACATATCCTACTAATTACACTCACAAAAATAAATACCACAGGATAACGTGCCAAATGATAAACTGAAGTATGTTACTCCTTGGTTGGCAAGACCTTCCTTACAGTTTTTGCATGTAAATCCGTTGTCAGGAAGTACAGCTTTAAGATTCCTAAATTCCACAAAACAGTCATTTGATAATTCAAGGTAACTTTGCCAGGTGCATTTCGCAAAGGTTAATGCTTTGTAACATTTGAGAACATTTCCAATAGTACAAAAATACACACAAATCTCCTTTTCTCTTCAGGAAAGGACCACAGAAATCCACAGCAAACAAATCCGTCAAATCATTTGTTTTAACATTCTGCATGGCAAGTCTACAAGTTTTGTTAGTAAATTTGACTCTTTGACTTTTATTGCATATCCAAAACTCAATGAATGTAATCTATTATATTATTCAGTAACCCTTTGGACCAAGACATTTTCCAACCTTCTGAAGTTTCATTGGTTCACCTAAAGAATAACCCAATTTAGATCCCATTAAATTTTGCCAGTTTATTGTCAACATCTTTCCTGCCTAGGTCTCCTTCGTCATCTTCCATATCTCATCCTAATTATGATGAGTTCTCAGGCTTTTTGCACATACCTTAAATTTTCTTCTCTCCCTCGAATACATTTTACTACCTTGTTTTACATATTCTACGTCCACACCATGTCACACTTAATCACTTTCTCCTTGGGTACGGCATCTGGTTTCTTGTTCTGTGTAACCTTAACATATTGAAACTCAGTCTGAAATTGCTGTAAAACCTGTTCCCACATTGTGAACCGTCCATGTAACAGTCCATTTGTGTCAAAGTATAAGGGTTCAATGATCAATATAAGCGATTGTTTTATTTACCCATAGGTTAACTCTGAACCTCTGGAATCCCCTTACTATCACCAATGCTTCTTACTCAATCCCACTGTATTTTTTCGCACGGAACTCCCCTATGGTACACAAAATAGGTCAAAGTACTGTTACAGAAGCAACTAACAAAGCATCCCAAATTTAAAAGAACACAAAATCTCCTAGACTGGCGAAGTTCTACAGAAGTTCGATATTTAGTATGAACTTCAGTGCGAGATGCTTTAATAGTTTCCACAACGAAACTCTATTCCAAAAAGCTATCAGAAAACCCAAATAGATTTCAAACGTATGTAAAGTACACCAACCACAAAATGCGATCAACATTTCACTTCATGATAGCATTGGTGATGTTACTGATGATAGTGCCACTGTGGCAAAATTACTAAATACATTTTTCCGAAATTCCTTCACAACAGAGGATGAAATAGATATTTCATA
This sequence comes from Schistocerca gregaria, assembly GCF_023897955.1. Taxonomy (NCBI): domain Eukaryota; kingdom Metazoa; phylum Arthropoda; class Insecta; order Orthoptera; family Acrididae; genus Schistocerca; species Schistocerca gregaria. The sequence goes on along the minus strand of NC_064922.1, from coordinate 699,860,250 downwards.
ATTCGAATCAAGAATAACTTCAAGATGAATAACTTCGAAATACATATACTCGGTGTAGCGAAGCCTCTGAAATCAGGGAAGGGAAGACCTCCAGTTTAGATTCATTTCAGATTCAATTTCCGTTCACTTCAAAGAACACTTACACAATAGCCCTATACTTAGCAGACGCATACAACCGCTCGCTAGTAGAAAGGTCTTTACCTGAAGACTGGAAACTTACACGAGTCATGCCAATACCGAAGAAACGAAATACGAATACTCCGCTGAATTACAGACCCATATCACTGAAGTCGATCTCCAGTGAGATCTTGGAATGTACAAAGCGTTTCAAGGTTATGAATTACCTGTCGAATGAAACGATTTTTTCTCAAATACCCAACACGGATTAAGAAAATATCGTTCTTGTGTAACACAACTAGCTCTTTGTTCTAACGAAGTAATGAGCGCTATCGACAGGGGATGATTCCTTATTTCTAAATTTCTAGACGGCTCTTGACACTGTTCCTCGCAAGCGACTTGAATCAAACTGCTTGCCTGTGGAGTAACTTCTCAGTTATGTGACTGGATTCGTGATTTCCTGTCAGAAGGGCCACAATTCGTAATAACTGACGGAAAGTCATCAGGTGAAACAGCAGTAGTATCTTGCGTTCCCCAAGCAAGTGTTACAGCCCCTCTGCGGTTCCTGATCTACATATCCGATTCAGAAGGCAATCTGAGCAGCCCTCTTAGGTTTTTTGCAGATGATTGTCATTTAACATCTTGTAAAGTCATTTTTTATCAAAACCAATTGAAAAATGATTTTAACAAAATACCTTAACGGTGTGAAAATTGGCAGTTGGCTCTAAATAACGACAAGTGTGAAGTTATCTACATGAATACTATAAGAATCCGTTAAATTTCGGTCACACGATAATTCACACTAAATTCAACTAAATATTCTGTGATAACAATTAGGAATAGCTTGTATTGGAACGATAACCTCGTACGCTAACAAGGCTGCGGAGAAAGGAAAGCAAAGACTACAATTTTTTGACAGAGCAAAATGCAACAGATCTTCTAGACAGACTCCTAATACTATTTTTGTCCACCATCATCTGGAGTATTGCTGTGCATTGTGAAATCTGTATCAGACAGGATGGACGGAGGACATCAGAAAGTTCAAAGGAGGACAGCTCCTTTTGTATGATCGTGAAACAGGGGAGAGAGTGGCACGGATATGATAAATGAATTGGGGTGACTATCATTAAAACAAAGGCAGTATCTTCCCATGAAATTTCAATCGCCATCTTTCTCCTCTGAGTATAAAAATATTTTGTTGGCGCCCACATGTATAAAGAGAAACCATTATGATAATGAGAGAAATCAGAGCTTGCAAAGAAAGATTTAAGGGTTAGTTTTTCATCTGTGCTGTGCCAGAGTGGAACGTCAGAGAAATAACTTGAAGGTGGTTCGATGAACCCCTTGCAAGACACATACTCTTAATTGTCAATTGCAGAAAAACATGCAGATGTAGATCTAATAACTTGCTTAAACGTGGGTTGTTGAAGACTTGTCCAGACACATATTCCTATAAAAAATACACAAAATGCTTCACTCTTTTTTGGAGATGATTTGTTTTCAGGGACAACTCTAACACCAATAGTTGACAGGATTCTGTCCAAACAATTTGTCCCTTCTAAAATATTCATGGTTTTTAAGCCTAGGGGTTATGTCCAATTTTCTCAAAGCTTGGAATACCTCATTTACCAGGTTCAATTTTAATTACTACGTCTTGCATATATAAGGTTATTTTGGGACTCATCTCTGGTCCTAAGAATCGGCCTAGTTCTTGTATGAACACTGACACACCAACATTGAACCCAAATGGTACCACTTTATACTGTTAACACTTCCCACTCACCAAAAAGGTTTTATAACTTCATTATTCTGCAACAAGTGGTCCCTGCCAGATCCAATTGTTAAGTCAAGACTGTTCATATTATTCATCTTGTATTAATTTTGCAACTTTATTTCCGTATTTTCTAGATGATTGTTCTGTCTTCTCACTATCATATTTAGTTTTCTAGCATTTATGACAACTCTCACCCTACTATCGATTTTATCTATAATTATTAAAGGGCTATTGTTTTCTCTCTTACCCCTTTCTACAACTCAACATTCCACCATCCTTCAGATTCTCTGTACCATGAATCATTTTGTGTAGACGGTATAGAATAGGGTTTCATTGGAAATGGCTCACAGAGTTTTATATCGAATTTACACTCAAGATTATTAACTTTACCTCTTCTCTACATATCCATAAAAATTTCCTCAGTTCCTTTTTCTGTTGCTCATCTAATCCTTCTACTTCAATTATTTGATTCTTTATTTGTCCTATAACGCCATCCCCATCTTTATCACAATCATAGGACAGGTTTGATTCGAACCCCCCAAAATCAGTTTCTACTGGCATCACTTTTGCTTTAAGATGTCACAATAAATTGTAACTACTTATTACCAAACCATCGTTCCACATTCACTTTTGAACCTTCACACTCAATACTTACAACACTGTCACCAAAATTAATGTGAACTTTACATTCTATTAACCAACCCATACCCAAAACATCTACACTCAGCCCAGGACCTACAAAAAAAAATTATGTGCCAAACAAATGTCTCCAATTTCAGATTCCTAAAGTATATGACACTTGACAGCTTTACAGAATTTAGCTGTAGTACCATTTTTCGTCCTGTTACTGGCATATCAATTACATCATTATGTTCCTTTATATAATCAATCAGTCAGTAGCAGCCGGGAGAGTCACAAGCAGCAACAGGAAAGTAACCGATTTTGTGATATTTTACGCCTTCCTAACCGTGAGCGAATTATATAGTTTCATCTGTGGGCTTTGGTAGTGTAATTTCTTGAATTTCTGTTTGTTAATTTAATATTTAGTTAACACAGTTCTCGCATTTTCGTTTATGTCACAAAATAAACCCATTTTGTGACACATTACAAATTTCTAGTCAGTAGCGAGATATTTAGTCTCACCCGAGTGCTTTTGTAGTTCAGTTTCTGAACACTTCTCTCTCAGCTCCAGCTTGAAACTGCAATGGGTGGGCATCACAGTGGGCCGGCTGTGCTGATCCAACGGACGTCCAGCACATCTGCGTCCACCTTTCGGCCCGCACCAGTGACCAGCCCAGCTACTGCTCGCACTAAAGTTGACCTCTCACTAGTGGTTGAGTAGGTCACCTCAGGACGTGGCAGGAGGCGAAAGACTTCCCAGGGGCCTCCCAAGTTAGTATTACAGACAGGTTGCAGGTGCTGTCTGTGGCTGACACTGTCCCTCAGCCAGATGCAATCGCTTGTCCTGTGTCAGAGGGAACCTCTCAGCCTGCAAGACCTGGATAACCACAGAGGTTGGGATTATTGGTAGTTGGGCGATCCGATGTTGGGCACATTTGGGGCCCTCTAGGGGCATGGCTGCCAAGGAGGGGAACAAAGCCAAAGTGCACTCCGTATGCATATTGGGTGGAGTCATTTTAGAAGTGGAAAGACGTGGATCAGAAGAGATTCTCTCTGGTTTCTAGCGGCTAAGAGAAGTGGTAAAGGCTGCCAGTCTTCGTGGCGAGATGAAAGCAGAGCTCGCCATTTGTAACATAGTCGACAGGACCGATTTCGGACCTTTGGTAAAGAGCCGAGTAGAGGGTCTTAATCAGAGGCTCAGACGGTTCTGCGATCGAGTAGGCTGCAGATTCGTAGACTTGCCCCTTTCGGTGGTTGGATTTCGGATTCCGCTGACTAGGTCAGGAGCCCAATACATACAAGAGGCACCTACACTGGTAGCAGGGGCCTTGTGGCGTGGACTGGACGATTTTTTAGGTTAGAGTGTCTCGGGGAAATACAAAAAGGGATTCAGCCTCAGACGGTCCAGGTCGAACATAGGGAGAACGCAGATGCAGGAACCATCGATTTAATAGTTGTAAACTGTAGTGCCAGAGCTCCAAGCGTTAATATAAAGCACTGATGCTCAAATAGTATAGACAGCTAAAGCTGGCTAAAATCGGAGATAAGTTCAGCCGAAATTTTTGCGAAGAATCTAACGTTGTTCCGAAAGGATAGAATAAACACAGTTGGCGATGGCGTATTTGTTGCTATTAGAAGTAGTTTATCTTGTAGCGAAATTGATGCAGGCAGTTGTATTGAACGCTTTTACTGAGAATTATTTCGAGCATTTAGTTCCTGAGCCCAAGCGATCAGTAAACTGTTGTCGAAACGCCCTTGACCTCTTAGAAATAAATAATTGTGAGCTAATAACGAGCATCAAAACGGATACAGAGATTAGTGAACACAGGGTTGTCTTGGCGAGACTGAGTATTATAACACCCAATTCCTCGAAAAACAAACGAAAAATACATCTATTCAAAAAAGCTGGTAAAAATTCACTCGACACCTTCCTCAGAGAATTTCCACTCCTTCAAAATTAACAATGTAAGTGTAGACCAGATGTGGCTTGAATTCAAAGAAATAGTGTCGACAGCTCTTGAGAGATCTATACCAAATAAATTAAAAAACTGAGGAACTAATCCCCATTGGTGCACAAACGGTTTAGAACCCTGTTGCAGGAACAACGGAAAAAGCATGCCAAATTCGAACAAAAGCAAAATCTCCAATATTGGCGACCTTTTACAGAAGCTCGAAATCTAGCTCGGATTACTATCGATGATAGCGCTGCGAAAGGAGAGTTACTACACATAGCCTTTAGAAATAACTTCGAGAAAGAAAACCAAGTAAATATTCCAGAACTCTAACCAAAAGCTGCTGCCAACATGAGTAACTTAGAAGTAGATATCTTTGGAGTAGGGAAGCAACTTAAGTCACTTAATAAAAGCAAAGCTTATGGTCCAGACTGTATACCAATTAGGTTCTTTTCAGAGTATGCAATCACTCCATACTTAACAATCATATAAAACCGCTCGCTCGACGAAAGATCCGTACTGAATGGCTGGAAAGTTGCACAGGTCAGATCAGTGTTGAAAAAAGGTAGGAGTAATCCACTAAATTACAGGTCTATATTATTAACGTCGATATGTAGCAATATTTTGGAACATATACTGTGTTCTAACATTATGAATCACCTCGAAGAAAACAGTCTATTGACACACAGTCAACGCGGATTTAGGAAACTTCGTTCATGTGAAACACAACTAGCTCTTTACTCACACAAAGTGCTAAGTGCTGTTTACAAGGGGTTTGAAGCGGATTATATATTTCTGGATTTCCAGAAGTCTTTTTGACACTGTGCCACACAAGCGGCTTGTAGTGAAATTGGGTGCTTGTAGACTATCGTCTCAGTTATGCAATTGGACTCGTGATTTCCTGTCATGGAGGTCACAGTTCGTAATAACTGACGAAAAGTAATCCAGTAAAACAGATGTGATTTCTGGAATTCCTCAAGGTAGTATTATAGGCCCTCTGCTATTCGTTATCCATATAAACGATATAGGAGGCAATCTGAGCAGCTCTCTTGGGTTGTTTGGATATGATGCTGTCGTTTGTCGTCTAGTGAACTCATCAGAAGATCAAAACAAAATGCAAAACGATTGAGAGAAGATATCTAAATGGTGAGAAAATTGGCAATTGATCCTAAACAATGAAAAGTGTAAGATAATCCACATGAGTGTTAGAAGGCATCCGCTAAACTTCGGTTACACGATAAATAAGTCAAAACTAAAGACGAAAATTGAACTGAATACCTAGGAATTACAATTACGAATAACTTAAACTGTAAAGAACACATAGAAAATGTTTTTGGGAAGGTTAACCAAAGACTGCGTTTCATTGGCACTTAGTCTCTTTAGTAGATCTGTTACATTTTCTGTCCACACTATGCTTGTCCGGCTCTTTTGGAGTACTGGTGTGTAGAGTGGGATTCTTCCCAGATAGAATTAACGGAGTATATCGAGAAAGTTCAATGAAGAGCAGCACGTTTTGTATTATCGCTAAATAGTGGAGAGAGTGTCACGGACATGATACAGAATTTGGGATGGACACCACTAAAACAAAGACGTTTTTCGTAGCGTCGAAACCTTCTCACGGAATTTCAATCACCGACTGTTTCTTCCGAAAAATATTTTATTGAAGCCGATCTACTCAGGAAGAAACGATCATTATAATAAAATAATGGAAATAAGAGCTCGCACGGAAAGATATAGGTGTCCATTTTTTCTGTTCGCTGTGTGAGAGTGGAATAATAGAGAATGACTGTAAAGGTACCAGGCACTTAAGTATGATTTGAAGAATATATATGTAGATACAGATGTAAATAATTAAAAAAGCTTTTAGTCGCCATGTTAATTTCACTACCAATGTCCAAAAAGGTTTTTCCTTCTCCATTACGAAAGCCAATGTCCACAAGAGGTTGTCCAATTCTAGTATCATTGGCATCACCTTCTCCATGTAACAAGTCCTCCTCACTACCATTCTGTGTCCAGTCATCATTATCTATTTTGCAACTTATACCTTTTATCTGATTCCTTTTGAATTACACATAAACCCACTTTCTTCTCCTGACAAGCGGCCAACCCTCTATATCTGTGAATTATAGATATATTAACATTTTCCTAGACACCAAAATCTACTTCATAGGTCATAGCATTTGTGATAGTTACCTCCTTCACAATTGTGGAAAAATGTTCCTTCTCCTTCCTCGTCTCCTTCGCCTGCATCTCGTGGTCGTGCGGTAGCGTTCTCGCTTCCCACGCCCGGGTTCCCGGGTTCGATGCCCGGCGGGGTCAGGGATTTTCTCTGCCTCGTGATGGCTGGGTGTTGTGTGATGTCCTTAGGTTAGTTAGGTTTAAGTAGTTCTAAGTTCTAGGGGACTGATGACCATAGACGTTAAGTCCCATAGTGCTCAGAGCCATTGAACCTTATCTCCTTCCTCCAAACCATTATGTAAAATGAATATATCCACTTATATTCTTTACTCTTCCTCTTCACTACTATTACTGCAACAACTGCTATCACTACTAACTTCCTCATCATCAGACTCACTAATATTCTCTGAAACACTAGACATCTGAGAATATGCTTCCACACAAGATCCCAATTATTTCACATTACTTCTACACCTAACCTCAAGTACATTATCTTTAATCAAGAGCTTTTTACTTCCACACATTCTAGCACCAAAGCTAGTATTACTACACAGTTCTAAGTTCACTGTTTCTTCATGACACTTTGTAACATTGGTAGGTCAAGAAATATGAGCCCCTCAGCAAGGGCCCTTGCTCTTGTGACTTCACCCATTTGCGACTCTCCCATTCTGTAATAACCTCTGTCATTACCCCTAAAATTCATTTCACTTCTTCCTCCTCTACCTCTCACATTATTATTTGGTTCATTCTGTTGGTCTGATCCCTGCTGTCGTAATATCACTCGCAACTTCTGACTTCATGGAGTGACCAATCTCTTTGCCACGTATCTAGATCCCTCACTCCACTCAGAAAATCTTTAATATTGTTATGTCCAATTAACGCACATCTCTTGTTAGAAGGCAGCTATGTCATTAGTACCTGCTGTATTGCATGGGTCATCTAAATATTTTAACTTCCTGATACATCTCTTGCAGCACGCTTTCATAATCCCCAATATTTCTTATCAAACCATAGTCTTATCGAAAGGTTCTATAACATCAATTTGTCTTTCTATGGGCCAGTACTCTCCCAGAGATGCTGAAGCAAAATCCTCAAAGGAATCACTTGTCTGGTGCATCTGATGATCAATTCAAACTTTCTCTCTTAAACACACAATTTCTTTTCCTAGTTTCTCTTTCTCTACCCAACCTGCAAACTGGCTGCCCAAGCTATTTATAAAAAGACTATTTATATCCTCATTAAGATGGAAAAATATGGTATTGATACTACTACTACTACTACTACTACCCCTCATTTGCGCTACCAATGATGTTATTCTAAAATTATTAGTTTTTGCTGTTATTTCTAAATTATCTACCTCGTTTCCAATCCCAGAAAGCCTCATTAATTCCTTTCACTTCTCCCTTATTCTTTTTGATACGTTTCTGGAAAATATAATCGCAATAGTTTTTCATTTCAGCCTTTCCTCGTTCACATTCAACAGCATGGGCTCAAATGTTTTTTCAAGCATTCTACCATTTCCTTTATGCCATTCCCAAACTCCCTTCGTTTTTCATTCATTCCGAATTCTCCGTCATTAAACATCTCTTTAATTTCATCTTCGAATTTTCTAAATCTTTATTTACTACTAACTTGACCTCAGAAATTCTTTTCTAGCCCTGCCTCCTACTCCTGTTTAAATTATTTCAAGTTTTCCTCAAATTTTCTGTCTAGCTTTCCTATTCGCCCCCCCATTCTTCTTACTCTGTTTCCTCTATTTCTTCATGTTCATGCGTGATTAACTAACAGTTTCTACATTTCTACTCACGGTTTTTATAGCTCGTTTCATTTTCTTCTCCTCCTCTTCTTCCGTTATCTTCTGCTTTCTTCCATTTTTCGTAAGCAGCAATGCAAATATACTTTCTAATTGTAAGATATGTAGCGTAAGCACATGAATCGAAAGGTAGCACATGAAAGCATATATATTGGTATCACCAATGTAGAAAGTAACAGACTGCGCCTACAGTGCACCTAGGACTGTGCGTCAGCAGCGGTTGTGTTCCGACTTCGGTTCTGCTCGCTGTTCGGGCTTTTTATGCCGACTATTGTCTCTGCCTGACATGCTCTTGTTTTAGTGCTCAAATTTCTCTCTGTAGCGTATCTAACATAGTATGTGTAAAAAACTGGCATTGCTCCTAAATAGATCTTTCGTGGCAGGTGAACTTCAGACTGTGTGACGAAAGGTGTTAATAAAAATCGCAAATCTAAATGTATTGCTGTTCTTCTGTTCTCCATTAATCGATGAGTTCTCAGTATCCAGATGATAAATGCTACAAATCTTCTTGCTGTGGCACCCTCTGAAAGTGCTCTGCATATTCTGAAGGAGTAGGGATGTCACACTGGACGAAACGTGCTGTGATCTTGTCACAATATAATGTTCGAGGACTGCCAGTCTGCGAAAGCCCTGAATGGCAAGTGTGTAAAAATTTACACAGCTGCGCCTCGACTAGGGCGTAGGAAGACATTGCTTGGGCGTGATCTAAGAAAAGTGATTAAGACATGAATTCTTTTCGGATAACAATATGTCTGGGAACAATAGAGAGAGTCAGTGTAACTGCATGGTAGAGTGAACAATCAGTGCAAACGAAATAGTTAATAATGTCGCAAACAATCAGGAAGTGGAAGTAATCGAAAACATTAATAAATTCTGAATTTCCTAGACAGAAAGTGACTCAGTAGTTGGAAATGAGAGTGTAATCAGCGAGCAGGCAACAACGCAATCCTCGATACCCGTGAGCATTCAGGGAGAGACAATAGATAAGCACGGTAACGAAATTCTAATGCAAATTCTGCAGACTATTAAAGGCAGTAACCACAGAAATGAAAATTCTCATCGTAAATTAAGTGACCTAATTGCAACAAGTGATCAAAAATGCCAGGGCATGACAGAAGTTCTCAAGAATAAAAACAAAAAACTTTGAGAAAGCTTAGCAGAAAGCACAAAAAATCGAGGATGAGATTCAAAGTGACTTAGTAGCAGAGAGTCTGATACAAAGAAACAATGACAGATTTGTCTGAGCAGAATAAGAAACAAGTCAGCGAAATCTCAACAACAGAAGGTCTCTATCAGGCGCACGAAGATTATCAGCAGCGTGCAAAGTCATTACGGTGAGCTACTTCAACAAAATTTGCCAAATCCACGAATCCTCCAGGGAATGTGAACTACCGATTTTAAAAGGGACAAGGAGAAGATGCATGAAAGAACGACTACAATGTTACAAGCCAATCAGAAATAAGTTGTCATTACCACCACCAGTGTTGCGAGTGATAATTATTTAGGTGTATGTAAATTTGTCATTCCAGGAAACAGACCACGGACATCCAGTTGCTTTAGTAAGACAGTAAATTGGAATGAATGGAAGAAAAGAGTTTTTGCATTGGCTTTATGCAAAGGTGACCACATTCCTGGGGTAACAAGGTAATCGACTAAACCAGGAGCTACGAACAATTGGAAAGCGCATTTCTGAGGAATTATTGATAGCGAAATAAACAAAAGTCGGTGAAAGCTTCATTCTTGACACCTGTTAATAACTCACGTCATGCAGGGAAAATGAATGAATTTATCCAAACATATTTAAACAAGTGCATACCTACATGACACAGTACACAAAGAAGGACGATGGAAATTTTGATTCAATGGTTACCACTGTCCATACACAGAAAGTTTCACTTTTGCCACATCGCGAAGTGGAGGAATTATATTTAATGTTGGATAAGACACAAGACCAAATCGCCCAGGGAGGATACTAGCTAAATCATCGTCATGAAGTTGTGAATAATTGGAGAACGTCCCGAAACAGTTGTCAGAAAGAAGCAATCATGGAGAACGTTCGCGAACACCTCGAGAAGAGGAAATCTGAAAGGATATTGCATTGTGATCTAGTGGGGAACAAGTACTGGAAGCACGCCAGTACCAATTATAACCATAAAGTTTGAAGACCAGAAGCATTGTAAGCTACATCTATTACAAGACAACAGCCATAAGTAGTGAACTGTTAATAACTATTTTTGTCTCTGAGATATGTGGAAGAAAAGCAGATAGTTTGGTAAACTCAGGTAGTAGGGTGACTGCTGTCCGCGATGTATTGTACGATGAATTAAGGAAGATTGAAAACATTCCAGAAGCCTTAGCAGTGAATGGAATTCGCATCCTTCGTGGCTTAAAGAACAAGAGTAACCCAATGACAGGGCAGTGATGTGTCCCATTGCCAACCACCACAGACGAAATTTGGAACCAGGTGAATACGGCATGGATGGCTATACCACAGGACACCATTCAAGCGTTATACGCGTCGATGCCATCACGCATGGAACAAGTTATCCGGACCAATGGCGGGCCCTGTGTCTACAGGGCACATGCTTAACCGAGGTGAGTGAAATGCTCATCATTTCCGCAGAACATACTGATGTACATCTCCTATGAATATGAACGTCCTGTCTCTAGTCGTTCAAGATGTTTTGTTTTTTCTGAACATGAATGTAGTTGCATCGACAATGCAGGTACATAGGTATGCCGTCTAGCGGCGCGCACTTGTTCCGACTCCATTTCTGTCTGCTACTCGGACATTTCCACCGATCGTTAACACAGCCTGATGCATGCTCGGTTTAGCGCTTCCGTTATTTTCTGTAGCGTAACTAGTATAGTATACGGAGAAAGTTGCTTTGGTCTTAAATAGTTCTTTAGATGCACATGAGTCTCAAACTATGTGACAAAAAGTGTTAATAAAATTCGCAAGACTAAATTTATCACCTGGTGAGTTCTCAACAGCCTATTTTTATTTATTGAGATTTTCCTGTATGAAAAGGTTTCCTCCTATATAACAAATACCCGGAACTCATTACATCTGTTACAAAAGATAAATTAATATCTCCTCAGGATGTCCCTCCAGGTGTTTCGGTTCTCTTACAGGTACATCTTCTTCCTCTGCACCAAGTCTTCTCATTGTTAATTGTCCAGTCTTGAGCCAACCGGTCATTGGGCGTTCTCAATACTCATAGCTACATGACAAGTACTATGAAACCTCTTGCTGTGGCAACCTCTGGAAGTGGCCTATGTACTCTGAAAGTAAATGGGGTGTTACGTACTCTTCCTTTTTCCTTTACTTCTCTTTTAATGTCTGCTTCCGATTTAATGATTAACACGTCTTCTACACGCTCCTAACAGCTTCTCTGTCTGTCTCTCCCACACGTTCACTTCTTCATGTTTGTAAACTAGCTATTCACCACTCCAATTTAATCGTTATGTTGAAGACTCAAGGGAAAAAAAAAAAAAAAAAAAAAAAAAAAACGAATCGAAATATAAGACCGACTAAATTTCGAAGCCCAAATTCGAAGACTGCAATGTTTAAGTAAGAACACAGAAAGCAAATCTATCTTGTCATTATATGGTGCCATATGAAAGTGCTATTCAGTCCTGTCATGAATCACTTACTTTATAAAACTTTTATAATGAATTTATCTGAACATTTATATTATAATAAAGTAATGAGGTAAACATCGTTTATTTTAGACTCAAAAGAACCTGTTGCCATACCGAAGTTTCTGAATTTGGTTAGCAAACTGAAAAGTATGTGTATAACAAAATCCTGTAATCACTTTGTAAACAATAGCGTAACAGGCTGTAATGTAACTTAACTATAACTACGAAAAACATATAAACTCACATGCTGTAATATAGCTGTGTATTGGATGTAACATAGTTCTCATAGTTGGAGAGATGTTATATTTGAAGATCCCTCCTCTTTCGTGTCTTGCACCGATGACAAGCGAGAAGCCTTGCTTCTATCACGTTATAGGGGACATAGTGTGGCAGATATGATACACGAGTTGGGTTGGAAGTCATTAAAGCATAGACGTTTTTCGCCGCGGCGAGACCTTTTTACGAAATTTCAGTCACCAACTTTCTCTTCCGAATGCGAAAATATTTTGTTGAGCCCAACCTACATAGGTAGGAATGATCATCAAAATAAAATAAGAGAAATCAGAGCTCGAACAGAAAGGTTTAGGTGTTCGTTTTTCCCGCTCGCTGTTCGGGAGTGGAATAGTAGAGAGATAGTATGATTGTGGTTGGATGAACCCTCTGCCAAGCACTTAAATGTGAATTGCAGAGTAGTCATGTAGATGTAGATGTATCAATAGGAGCCCAAAAGCTATGCCACAAATTAGCGATTTGCCACGTACCACAGTAAGATGCGTAAATGTGGTTACCAGAAACACTGCACACATACAAAATACTATGTTTCAAAAAACACGAGCAATAACAACCTAAGAAAACCAGAAGAGAAAGACGGTAAATAGTGATGACTACAGCTAATAGGTTTAACAACGTCAACTCTAAATACTGAATACTCTCACTGAAAAACCTGTATTTATAGACAAAGCAATTAGGACAAACGTTCGTCATAAAAGAAAATAGAATTGAAGTCTTTTGAAATGATTTTCCCAAGCCTTTATACAGAGAGCGAGAGAGACACAAGAAGGGCAGAAAACTTTGCACTGCAGCTTATCTGTTCGTAGGCAGTGATGTGTGATGTCATCGGTGGTGACTGCGGAACTGAAACAGCTATGTCACCTGAGAACTGCAGTGCGTTCATTTTCTTGCTTGATATGTGAGTCTCATGGTAGCAATGTTATCCTCCCTCGTATTCCCTTTGAGTACTTGTTGGTCAGTAGTAATAGTTGATGCTATTTGGCTTGGAATACATTAGTGTACGCCAGTAACGTTGCTGACACACGCGCTGCCCCAGCTAAAAGCACATACATAGCTCTGACATGACCTGTAATCCGGTTTCACTTGTTGTACATTGAATATAGTTCGTCCGTTTTTAGCACGCGTATCACATTCGCAATTTCACAGTATGGCGAACTAGTCTTACATGCAACAAACAGTTTATCCGTTTCTGTAGCGACAGTTAACGATTTAATTCTCGACAAAGTCCATTACGCTACACGTAGAATAAGACACATAAGGGTATAAGTTTATGCAACTCGCTTCGCAACAAAACGATTTGGTTTAAAAAAAATGACGATCGCTGTCCACTCGAATTTGGTTGTCACTGCTCTTCATGATATGCCACGAAGCTGACAGTATTCAAACAGTCTCACAATTTTCTTTTACAGCGTTCACGTCAAAGTGTAGTCCAACCCGCGTCCCAAACATAACAGCCCGGCTGTGAATTTGCGTTTGCCTTTATCCGACGCAGTACTGACACGTTTCAGCGCGCTTATCCGTACGCTCTCGTCTCCGCTTAGCTCTTCGCCTGCAAGTATCGATATCGCTCTCGCATCGCACTTCGTTTAACAGTTCTACATATTACATTTGGTTTTAAATGTTCCATTTAACAAAATCATTACATAGACGATAAAAAATAAATTTAAATTTTTTCATAACGCACTTAAAAATAAGAGTAAATATGTAAAGACGACTTTCGTGTTGTTGCACGAATAAAGTAGAAAGTGGTTACAATTTTTTTACTTCAGGACAAATCAAAAAATTGATTCAACGGCGTAGAGAGAAAAGAAGCGGAAAAAAGGAAAAAACTATCACTAGCAACTAGCAATTTCTTCGCAAGTGATGGTTCACCATGTATACCTACAAAAATTTGGTAACTGGACTATCCAGTTGAAGCACTTCAATTAAAAAGATACAGTAAGCAAGCCAATAAAAAATTCCCCTACTTACTAACTCTCAAATTTAAAAAAATTCTAGAACGAATTTTTTAACCATTCAGATTGTTGAAAAAATGTACGATACATACAAAATTAGTGAAGTTGCCAGAACATGCTTATATTCCGAAGCACTGTTGAGCCCTTCAGGCAAAAGCTTCTACAACCGAGTCAAGTCCATTCGAGAGAGACTCATCTATAAATCCGCACCATTGCTGCATATTATACTATAACTTTTTAAAAATAAGTAAACTCGCACAGTTATTTCTTCCTTCCACCGTACTTCAGAAATCAAGCCCTTTTCTCTTTTGCTACTGATATCCCTTTTCTCTAAACAGTGCATCAGCGTTAACCAGAACCTCTAGTTATTTCATACCCTGTATGCGCTATAAACTGCTAACTTTCCCTCTCTTACTTTCCGCTCCCTTTGTTTCATTAGTCACTGACGAAAGTTCCATAAACTTAAAATAGAAGGAATATTGTTACTGATGTGTTCTTCAGTCCGAACAATCGATCTGATGCAGCTCTCCTCGCTACTCTATCCCGTGCAAGCTTCTTCATGTGTGCCTAACTACAGCTCTTCAGCCTAAATCCATTTCAAGCTGCGTATTGTAGTCAAGCGTTTCCCTTCCTCTACGCCCCTCACCCCTCCGACCACACTGCCCCTCTCTCTCCCTCTCTCTCTCTCTCTCTCACACACACACACACACACACACACACACACACATTATTTCATTATTGATTCCCTAGTGTTCCAGTAAGTATTTTGTCAACTGACACCTCCTTTTAGTCAAATTTGTAGCCGGTGTGAATATCTCTCTCTTTTTCAAAAGTGTTTTTCTTTATATTGCCAGTCTGCATTTTATATACTCCATTTTGCAGCCATCATCCGTCGCTTTGCTGCTCAAACAACAAAATTTATCTGCTACTCTGGGTGTCTCATTTCCTAATCTGATTACCACAGCTGCGCCTGTTTTAGACTACATTTCTGTAGTTTCATTGATACTTTTACAATACCTTCTTTTAAGGGTATTAATCATTCCATTCAACTGATTTTCCATTTCGTATGCCATTCTTGTCAGAGTTGCTGTTATCGATAAATCTCAACTTTTTAGTTGTTCACTCAGAGCTTTACTTTGTTTTCCAAGAGTTTCCTTAGTTCCTTTTACTATTTGCTTCATGTATGGACTGAATAACAACAGTGATAGGGTACAGCTCGCTACCCATCACTTACCTTCCATGTCTTATAGTGGATATACTACCCTAAATTCTTCAGTTTTAAATATTCTAGTGCACTACTGAAACGAACAGTTGTAAGCTGTTCTCTGAGTTACTCATATCAATATTTGTCTCGTATGAAAAAATCTTTTTTACTACACTAATTCAGCATCAGAAGAATTTTGGCCAAATCCGGTTTAACACCCCTACTGTCGATATAATTTTTGAAAAACAAATCAAAGATAGAAGAAAGTGATCGTAATTCAGAAAAAGAAGAAAATGTCAACAGTTCGAGGTCCGCGCACGTCATGCACACACTTACACTATGCAAACCCTCTGGAGTACAGCAAACTCCCTCACATTCGTGTTTCTCAGACAGACCTCTTCCATTAACTACGTTGATATCTCAATAAATGTTCATTTTCATAAGATTTGGCCATGACATCCTGAAACTCAGGATACATATGCCAATTTTTTTTCCAATTTCCTAGTCTATTTTTTTTATCTTTTTCTCAAGCCGCTTATACCACCGATATCATAATCATTTTCACATGATTTGGCTACGTCATCATCAAACTCAGGGTACCATTGCCAAGATTTTTTTTTCAATGTACTAGTCTGTTTTCTTGGATCTCATCTAGGTCTTCACCACATTGCCCCTTCCTCATACTTAAGGCTATCAAACCACTGTCAAGATTGTTTTCTTTTCCCATGATTTTCTAAATTTTATCTCTAGCATTTGTACCTATATCCTAAACTATCAGTTACTGAGCAACAGGAAATTCAATTTCCTAAAATATTATTCATCCCTGTTCCTTCACAAAATCTTTCTCCAGTAATTCTTAACTAATCTGTTGCCTCTCATGAGATTATAAAGTCAGGTTTGTTGTTTCAAATTTTCTAGCCAGGTTTGGGATTTTATAGAGCTTTTTACACAGTATCAAATAGATTGGGACTGTGCTTGATGTTGCGCACTGGTTGGAGAATTAGTTGCTCTTCAGAAACAATTAGGAGCTGTGATCGCCACAACACACCAATGTCGGAAGCAGCGATACCCTCGGTGCCGTTGGAATCCACCGGAAACTTCGTTGTCTCTGCATCTTCTGATACTCAACATTTAATTGGTCTGTTGACTCAAGCATGAGTAGCAGATACTGTACTGATAGGCTCCTTTACCTCTAGGCGGAAAGTGAAAATAAGAACGGCCGACCGTCTTGGCCGAGTGGTTCTAGGCGCTTCAGTCTGGAACCACGTGACCGCTAAGGTCGCAGTTTCGAATCATGCCTAGGGCATGGATGTGTGTGGTGTCCTTAGGTTAGTAAGATTTAAGTAGTTCTAAGTTCTAGGGGACTGATGAACTCAGGTGTTAAGTTCCATAGTGCTCAGAACCATTTGAAAATAAAAAAATAAGAACAGGTCACACGACTGCCTCCTTACGTCTTAGAAACAGATATGAAATGCCACCAGTGTTGATAACATCTGAGCCAGCACAGGATGCCCCGCTTGTTGGGCCGTGGGGCAATTGCAGAGGGCGGTAATGTTAGTCACAGGCAGCACCGACTATAGATGGGTAATGGAGCCCTCTCAAGGAAATAGCAGTCAGGTTGGGAAAGAATGCCAACGTACACTTGGTATGCTTCCTGGGAGGTCTCGTCCAATCCCGTCCAACATGTGAAGGAAGCGCTGTTGGCGGCTGTCGAAAGCACTGGGTGCAACTAACTGCAAATCATTGCGCAAGTCGCCACTTGGATTCTGAGAATCTTCGGTTCCTTTCGTCGGGGGACTGAATTGATGAAGGCATCTAGCACCGCTCGTGGAGCTATGAGGATCCTCGTGCACTTTATTTACATTAGTGACGCCACTTGTGCAGCTCAGTAGCGACACTCACTTATCTATATCATCATCATCATCATCACGTGAGAAGCCATGCACCATTTATCCCTTTCCCTATGACGTCACTCGCAATCCAGGAAGCCACACCCCATTTCTTAGAATGGTGGTAGCCATTAATAGCCTGTCACGTTCCAGTACGTTCCAATACTCATTCAAACGAAACAGCCAATCACAACGTAGCATCATAGCCACCATTTTCGTCATGTTCAAACGTTTCTGAACGATCCGAGTTTTGTGCCATCTACATCAGTACTCTGCAAGGCGCCTGATGATTTGAGGCGAAATGTACTTACTCCTGGTACCTTTAACTGATCCCGCCATCCCTGCTCCACTCTCGATTGGCACGTGGGAGGAATAACTGCTGGTAAGCCTCCGTATTAGCTCTAACTTCTCGAATTTTCCCGCCGTGGTCATTTCACGAGAGGTACGTGGCAGTAAGTAATATGTTATCTGACTCTTCACCAAAGTACTAAATTTCAACACTACATCTCTCCGTCTGCTGCTGGAGTCTGTTGAGCATTTCTGTAACACTCTCGCGCGAACTAAATGATCCCATGACGAAATGCATCACTCTTCGTTGAATCTATCTATTCTACCAATCCTACCTTGTTCTGAAGCAATCGATTGTATATAAAAAAATTACATACTGGGTATAGCTTACAGTATTTATATATATTTCTACGAGGGAAACTCTCTCTCTGTCTCACACACACACACACACATATTTGAATTTTTCTCCACGATCAAAAGTATCAAAACTACTTCAGAAGTGTTTATGGAAATGTAAGCTGTACATGAATGTATATGATTGTGTGCCACATTAAACAGTATTCAAACGACAATCTATCGTACACACGAAAAAATGTTTACGTCATATATAGTACCTATCATCTCGCATGTGAACAAACAGCTTCAAAAATATGTTATGAGGAGTCGAACGTACATTACTTCCACATCTCTATTATTTACCAAAAATTCTGCTTCATCAGTAAATTCTATCACTCTGTCCGGTTAATATGTCACTAAAATTGATATTTCTAGGAGTGCACTGCATCATCTGTCAAGTGAATCACTATCTTTGGTTTATACTTCCCAAAAATGTTTGTACTAAACACCATACTGGCTCTGTAGTAGTAACTTTCAAAGACAGTAAGAAACGCGGCAAAAATAATCTGGTAAGAGACAGTTAACACTTTATTTTAGGCCTAAAAGACGCTTTGGACAAAAACGAACTTCCGATAATGGCTACAACATTTACTGATCATAACTATGGGACCGAACTCTAAAGTGCCTGTAATATTTATCAAAATACTTAAATATATGTGCAATTCGTTCCAAGAGACTTACCTGTGGTATATAGATCACCACCAGATAGTTTTCAGTAAAACTGCACCTCTGCATGCACTATTCTATGGAGTAAGAAAATAATGCATCATGTTCTACACTAGGGAAATATAATCGCCATTATTACCCAACTAAAACAACTTTTTCTGGTCCTGAACATACCTGCAGTTGTGTTCCACTAGTTTTCTGTACACCAACGTCACATTTTCTGCACTTTGGCACAAAAAACTATACTCAAAACGACCCGTTTTGATGATGTCATTAAAGTGTTTCATCAAGTAAACTAGTATGTTTCCATAACATGCAGGGAGCACTTCGTAATTCACAAATATAAAATGTCAACACCCAAAGACGATAATAGAACAAGTTTTTCCACAGAGATAAAACTTCGATGTCTCACAAATACGATTTCTGTAACAAAACAAAATTGTTTATCAAATAAGTAAAGATTCTGAGTACAAAAACAAACAAGGCTGCTTATCAAAATACAAATGTATAATTTCAGATCTGACTATTAACGAAGATTCGAAATTTCATCTGAAGCTAATTATTTATGAAAACACAAACGATTTTGCGTATAAAACACACATCACATGACCGTCCTAACCGAAATGTTCTGTAACATAAAATACACATGGCTAACATAATAGCAATACTTGTAAAACCTAAACGTTATGCGGTACCTGTCAATGAGTAGAGATAAATATCTGTGGCACTCTTTGCAATGTACAATGGATCCTCAAATTAAACATTTTCTAGTACCATGTACAACATTAGTTATATTGCCCAGCGTTTGACACGAAAAATGCAGTGAATCGAGAATTCTGTATGATATCACATAGCATACTGAAACGTAACAGTCTAATTGAAACCTATTTAAACAAGTAAATTTTAACCATAAACAGTAATTTCTGATATAGAGGTGTAGGCAAATCTGTACTTGTGGAAAGGGTACGAAAAAACTAATTTTGAAATGATAATTTCGCTAACTTGTAGATGTCCATTAATTGGCAGGAACATTTTTATAACCTGTGTCATTTGCAATACATAAAAACAAGAAAACCATTCCCAACGAAATAATTTTATGCTTTTCTACACATATGAAATAATATGCTTGTGGAATCAATTATGTATTTACTCTAAGGGAGCTATGGTAATTATTGAAATGTCATTGGTTTTAGGATGAATACTTTAATTGTTATTTATTGAAAATAACGTTTTAAACAATGCTGAGGATGGTTCGGGATTGTTTAGATTATATATATATATGGGGGTAGCCATAAAGGCATACGGAGTCAGTACTTTGTGTTTGGACAGAATGTATGTAGCTTGTTGAGCAAGATTCATTTCATTATTGTAAGTACGTTACTACTTATTTCAGATTTGTCAAGATGCTTTTATTTACTATGAGATCGTAATAAATATCCAGCTGAAACCTTATACTCCAATAAATATTCATTTAACTTTATAGTTAAATTTTACAGTAGTTGTTACCCAGGACTTCGGCTGTGACAGATCATCTGCAACGATGAGTGCACAAATCCCAATATAAAAGTCAAACTTATTCATAGCAAAGTTTTAATACAAATTACCAGTGAGTTCACCCCATGTTTGGAGCCAATAATTGACATCAGTAGTTAATTGAAATCAAACACAAAAGGTTATGAGATTAATGGGTAGTAGCTCACAACTGGTTCACCTCTTACTTTAACAACAGGTTATGAGATTATTGGGGAATATCTCATAACTGGTTCATCTGTTACTTTAACAATAGACAGCAAAAGGTCATTATTCACAGTGTTGAGAATGGCTGTGATGTGAGGCTGAGCAGGGCTCAGTCAAATGGGGGTGCCCCAGGAATCAGTGATGGGGCCACTATTGTTCCTTATTTATATAAATGATATGACCCCTAGTATCACAGGTAATTCTGAAATATTTCTGTTTGATGATGACTCGACGTTAATAACATTAACACTTTAAAAATATGTAAAAAACAAATTTTACAAATTTCTGCCAGTTAACTTACGGGAAACACACACGCTCGCCTGGTAGAACTTGCGGACTTTTACAACATTCTCCTTTCAAGGCAACAATTTGTACGCCTAATGAAATGCCAAACTTTTGGATTGCAAAAAAACACACTAATAACCAACTACCTGTATAAGACATAAACACGTTGAGTAAAAGCCTTAAAAGGTATTGAACTGGGAAAACACACAACAGTTTTTTCTGACTAGAAACAATATCAAAAATCCACTATGGCGTACATTAACCTTGCTTGATTATAGCCAAATATTCATAAACAAAAATTTACGTAAGTCACAGCTTCCAGATGAGCAGGAATTCGTTATGCAATTGACTAGTTCTCAGGACGAGGCAAAAGGAATTTTTCTTCTTTCCTAGAGTACATTTTACATGTGAGTCTAGTAATACTAGCTTTGGCAGGCGAGAGAATGGATCAGGTCTTAGTGCCTTGGATTTAAACAGTGCAGTCATTGGTGCCTTAGAGTTTCACAGGCATGGCAGAGGCTAACAGTCGAATAAACCTGTAGGTAAGCTGGGAGGGGAAAGAAGCAATCCGAACCACAGAACCACAGATTTACTCTGACTCCCCCCCCCCCCCCCTCCCCTTTCGTCCTCAAAAGGGGACAAACGGACCACCCTTTCTAATATTACCACCTTCCCGCGGGTGGGCAGACGAATATTAATAGCGGGAAACCCCAAAAAATACGGCTCGTATAATTAACAAGAGTAAGTAAATTGAATTCAGTTAAACTTCGTAAAGTCTGTTAACAGTCAATACTCAACTTCTGGTGCGTTACGACTCCCAGTACCCACACAGCACCTCCAAATGCTCTGCGAAGCCGGTCGCTGCCAGCCGTTTCAACGGACGCAGGAAGGCGCGCCGATTCTCATAACCTCCTCACCGGTCGACAGCATACGGCCGAACTGCAGATCAGGGCCCTTACGGACCCACGCTCAGGAAGATTCCTTTCGCGATGAGCAGTTAACGCCCCATACGACGGATCCGCTGCTCGCGTTGCTTACTCTGATGCTGCGGGCTGCGTGCTGCGTGCTGTCCCTCCAGCACCGGCAGAGAAGTCGCCTCTTGATGCCCCGACTGCCAGCTCTCCACGAAAGCGCAAACAGCCACTTCTTAAACCCACGCGAACAGCCCACTTTTCCCGTTTCCCGCTAGAGGGAGACACCGAAGCCTTCAATTGCGACAACAGCGTCACCGCCAGAAAACGGAGGGCGGACTGCCTCACGCTACGCGCTGCGGCACGCTTTCCAAAGCTAACTTTACTAAGGCTCAATTCCTATGTTATATTGTTGATTACGTGTAATTAAACTTACGGCTTGTCTTCTTTCTCGTTCATAAAATTTTATTTCATCTGTTATTATTCCCGACGTCTAGAACTGGTCATGCGCGATCGAACTGACACCTCTATCCCTCCACTAGCTCCTGGCTTCCAGTACTTGGACAACATTACACACACTGAACTCAATAACCCTATAACTACTCAAGACATCATCGATATACTCCGCACCAAACGCAACACTGCTCCTGGTCACGACCGTGTTACTTACCGTCACCTCCGTGAAGCTCCCGCCCCCTTCCTCTCCACCCTGGCCAGGCTGTACAATGTGGTCTTGTCCACCGGCTTCTACCCCGACCTGTGGAAAACCTCCCAGATCCTGATGTTCCTCAAACCCGATAAACCGCCTTCCGCTGTCTCCTCCTACCGTCCTATAAGCCTTACCTCGGTCTTCAGCAAGGTCCTGGAATCAATTCTAACCCGCCGCATCCACCAGCATCTCCACCGGCACCGCTTCCTTCCCTCCACCCAATGTGGCTTTCGACCATCCTTCTCTGCCGATGACCTTCTCCTTCACCTCACTCACCTCCTCTCCGAACAACTCAACTCCCGTCGCTCCGCCATATTCCTCTCCCTTGACCTTGAACGCGCCTATGACCGTGTGTGGCATTCTGGTCTCCTCTTCAAGCTCCAAACCTTTGCTCTTCCTATTAACTACGTCCGTCTGATCGCCTCCTTCATTTCCCACCGCCCTTCCTATGTCACTATCCACAACACTGATTCCTACACCTTCTACCCCTCTGCCGGTGTGCCCCAAGGTTCCGTCCTTTCCCCTCTTCTTTACCTTCTTTATACGGCGGACATGCCTCCACCTGCACCCCCCCTTCACCTTCTCCAGTACGCCGATGACACCGCCTTCCTTGCCCTTGCCCCCACCCTGCAACGCTCCCAACACCTTCTCCAATCCCATCTTGACCGGTTCACCTCTTGGTGTAACCAGTGGTTGCTCAAGGTCAATCCTTCCAAGACCCAGGCAATCATCGTAGGCAAAACCACCCCTTCCTTCCGTCTCCTTGATTTCTATCTTACCATTTATGGCCGTCCTATTAACCTCACACCCACCCTCAAGTACCTTGGCGTCACCCTTGACCGTCGCCTCTCCTGGACCCCTCATCTCCGGACAATCCAAGCCAAGGCACGCTCCCGACTCCACCTCCTGAAGCTCCTTTCTGGCCACACATGGGGTCTGGACCCCTCCACCGTCCTCCACACCTACAAATCTCTCATCCGCCCTATCCTCTGTTATGCCCATCCCGCCTGGATCTCTGCCCCGCCTACCTTTTACAAATCCCTTCAAATCCTTGAACGGCATGCACTCCGCCTCGCCTATCGCATCCGCCTCCCTTCCCCCACGCGGCTCCTCTATGACCTCATCCCCTTCCCACACCTCCTCCTCTTCCTCCAACGGATACGGATCCTCTACACCTCCCGCAAGCTTGATCCTCCCCACCCGCTTGTCTCTTCCATCCTCTCCCACCCCAACCCACTGCCGCGCCTGTACTCCTGTATCCCACCTGCTCTCCATCTTCACACTCTCCACACCCTCTCCCAAGGTGGCTTCCGCCGACTCCCCCTCCCGGATGATGCCCTCCTCCCCTCCATCTACCCCTCCTACCAACTTTGAGCCTTGCCTTCCCCTCTCCTCTCATTTTCCTGTGGGCACCCTCTCTCCCTTCTCTCCCTCCCTCTCTCCCTCCTTCCATCCTTACCTCCCCTCCCCCTCTCCCTGGGCTTCCACCCCCCTCTTTTCGTTTTCTCCCCTCCTCCTCCCTGGCATCCTATCTCCCCCTCCCTCCTTCCCTCCCCCTGTTTTTTTCCCTTGGCAGGCCCCCAGCTTTTCGGTGTGGACAGTGCCACTGCAAGCGCCGAAGCCCATCTCCGCAGTGTCCGTGTCTTTCGTCCCGTCTGTGCCTCGAGTGTTTCTTCGTTTTCTGCTCCACCGTTCACCTGTGCTAGTGTTCTCTGTTCCGTGCTGTGCTGCCCGTTTTTTTTTTTTTTTTAACTGAAACAGTGCTGCGTCGGTGAACGACTTCAATTCTTTTTATTCTCTGTTGTCTTCTGATTTTTGTCCTCCATGTCTGTGTTTTGAGATTATGTCTTCCTGTTTTTATCTCTTGTATGTTTCTTGTGGCCGAAGAGCGGCATATTAGGCCGCTGCCGGCCTACCTTTGTAGGTATAAAATGACAATAAAGGAAAAAAAAAACTGGTCATGAATGTCTGCGTCCGATATATCTGTGACGTTCGACTTTTTGATCACATTACACCAGCATATGCAAAATTGTCCTGGCTGCGTGCAGACAAACGCAAAGATTTCCATACACTCTGTCTCATCTACTGCCTTATAAATGTACACTGTCCCTCATATCTCTCCTCGTCCCTAACGCTCATGTCGGAACAACATGACAGAAACACACGTTCCCATTACAATAAAATCCTCTCCGTTCCACTGCATCGCTCAGTCACCTTCTCCAAGTCCTTTACCGTAGGGGGATCCCGACTCTGGAATAACCTCCCCCGTTATGCTACAGAACTTAAAAACATGTCCGACTTCAAAACACAGTTAATGACGTATCTACTTAAGCAACAGTAATGCCTTCCTCTGTACATGAATGCACTTCACCTCATTACTTCCCTCTTTCCCCCTCCTTAAATCTCCCTTCCCCAAAACACGCTATACTAGTAAACATCTACTTTATACACCAATATATTAATGTACATCTGCACAAACATTCATTACTATTGCCAATCTTTCTCATGTTTGTCTTTATTATTTGATTTTTTTACTGTTATTATTATTGCTTTTATCATAATCTGTATGTATAGCACCTGTTGTAAAAATACTGTTAGCATTTACTTTATTACGTCTTAGTCATGTTTATTCATTATTATTTGATTTTTTTACTGTTATTATTATTTCTTTTATCATAATCTGTATGTATAGCACCTGTTGTAAAAATACTGCCGCATTTACTTCATTAGGTCTTAGTCACTACTCCTTATTCATATTGTCACTAGAGTAAGCTAATTTTCGTATTTAAACTATGGTCATGATGTAACTCTGCTGTGTGAAAAGCTGCATGTGTGGAACACTGGTCCGATGTAAGAGAGGGCCTGATGGCCCTAATCTGATCAGGTTAAATAAATAAATAAAATTACTTTTACGTTGTAGTTTCATGTATTGACACATTCCGTGACCTTGGAGATTTGCTTCTGAATCCGGTCGTACGGAAATAGACGTATAAAATAAAAAAAATAAGGGATTGATAAGCAAATGAAGCAAATTGTTTCGATGAATAACATATGAAGTAAGTACATTTTAGTTCAGCAACTTTTACACACAAAGCAAACAGAAAATTACAAATCTCAAGGCCGACCTGACTGGGCGTGGACACGACTCATTTTTTTACGACGAATGTGGGGGAAATGAATTATCTCACACTCTTTCTTTTACAGTCGTTTGCGCTACCTCAGGACGGCGCGTCGCTCTGGAGCCGTGCGGCCCAAATCCGCCAGCTTGCCCAGTGGCCTGCGGCTGTGCTGCAAGGGCCCGGAACGATGTCCGCATTCGCGGGTGGCCACGTGTTGCCGTGGCCTGGTGAGCTTTATCACGGGGTCGGCAGAGCCCTCATCTTCTCCTGCTTCCACGCTGTCTCACCAACTGTCCAGAAATCACTTTTTTTAAAACCGATTGAGTTGTTTCACAGTTCTATATATTTTCACGTTCTTCCCTGTGCGAATTCTTGTCGGTTTTGTGTTTGCGAGGGTCCTGGAATTGTCGACACGCTCTTTCTTTCTAAGGCAGGTAAAACGGACAGAAGACTTAACACGCTTTCACCACTGCAGTCTTGATTCTCCCTCCCCATCCCTTGAATGCATAGCGATATACTGTGACCTGACGATGGTGTAAACCACTGTGTCTCGCATAGTCTCGTAAGACCAAAAGCTGACAGTAAACGTGCCACACTTTTTTTAATATAATACGTTATCATATTATTATTTGAGTGCTTTTTTATTTTATTTTCTGGGAGAAATATATTATTTTCTCTACGTGATATTATCTTCTATCTTTTTTTCTTATATGTGTGGTTGGCAATTTATTCACGCTAAGTGCAATGTATGATACAAGTACAGCAAGCTGGCTGTTAGCAGCATTTTTTATTTCTTCAGGTAAGCAGTAAATTGAAATAATTGTTTCGGATATTGCAACCTCAAATCCGTTTCACCATCAGCTTGCTAAATCATGTCTGTACCACACGTAATAATCAACCCAGTAAACACATGAATTATCCTCTGAAATATAGGTATTCAAATTACAAGAATGAGAATATTTTAATGATCAGTTCTCTATATATGGTATACTTATCAGATCCCACACATACTTTGCAAAATGCCAGAACACTGACAATGTGTCCTTCATTATTCAGATAATAGACCTTAGACAAGTTATCAGATTAGAGCCCAGTATCAGACTGAATGACATATTATTACATTCCATCGAAGAAGCAGTGGAACATCTGAACGTCAGCTGCAGTAAAAATATAAAGGATCAGCGCCTCTGAATACTACCGACACACTATGTACATACACTTAAAAATCTGCACACATTGACTAACATGTTTTGAGATGCTCTAACCTGACGGTGGGTGCCTGCTACTGGATTTTAAAACTGTTTATAGCACCAGAAGCTACCAGTACATGTGCCATAACTTTACATTTGGTGTAAGTTGTAATAAACCAAACCATGTAGCGTCATGTTACAGCAAAACTGTAACAAACTGTAACAAATTGCCCCATAATCATCACTTTACCGAAAAACTGTAACAAATTGCTAAATACATGACTATGTTACAGCAAAATTTTAACAAATTGCTCCACACATTACTACCACTATAAAAAATTTTTAACAAATTTCCCCATTCATAGCCAAATAAGCACGTTAAGATTTGTTCCAACAAGTTCTATCTTGTTCCAACAAGCAAGAGTGATAGTTCACCAAGTTGTGAGTTGTTAAGGTCAGCAAGTCATGACTTATTCAAACAATCAAATCATCAACTAATAATATGTACACATTTTGGCATGGGCTCACTAACATAACACACATGAAGAGGGAGGGGGGGGGGGGGGGACTATGGGATCGCGTCACGTGCTATGGGACTCCATTTTAATTGCCAGTAATTTATTGATCTGTGATGGTCACTGAGGTACAGCTTCTGGGATCGTGAATGGCATTATAGATAAGTGGACATGTTTGTCACATTATTAAGATGATGTCATAGGTAATGGGGCATGGCTTGTAACATCGTGCCTAGGGCACTCACCTGCATATGCAATAGCACAAATGTAATCAAGGAGCATCTTGTTCCTCATGGTACTACTACTCTAGACTGGTGCTAGCTTTGCTCACTATTTGTTGCATTGCACCCAGAATCAATCACGGTCCTGAAGCAGAGTGGGGAGTATAATTAGAGGCTCAGATGATTCTGCGATAATACGGGATGTGAATTTCTCGACACCCGTTGTCTGGTAGAGAAAACTCCCTCGATTGGTCAAGTGTGCGCAACATGCATGAAGCAGCTACTAGGATAACACAGTAAGTGCCACGTGCGAGTTTCACGTTAGAAGAACACCATCATTCCCCCTCTTTGCTTGGGATCAGTGATGAATTGCCTGCCGTAATCGAAGACAGGTCACCCAAATACTCATATAGAATGTTCATCTTCAAATATAGGAAATAGAAAAGCTTAATATGTCATACTAAATTCCAGGACCATCCATCGTAAGTTCCCAGAAATAGTAGCGTTTATTGAAGGAAATATTTCCCATCAGTATTAGGAGTAGGAAGATGGTTGAAACCAGAGGTGAGCAGCAGTGAATTACAAAATACAGATTGGAATATATTAGACTGGTAAATAAGTTCGTGGCGTTTTTGTTTTGCATATTCGTACTCCGGTTGTTGTAGTTTTAGTTATCGAATGTTATTTGTTACTTCTAGTTCACTGTTGCTATTTGAGTTTACGTATCATCATTTTGTTCTTTGGAGACAGTGAATGCGGCTGTGGACGCTGTAAAATGAAGTGCCAAGTGGATAAATCGGAATATTTCCTTTTTGAGTTCAGTAGAGTAGTGACAGCAGCGGAAGCAGGCAAAAACATTTACGCCATGTATGGGGATAACGTCACTGGACGCAACGCGGCAATTAAGGAGGATCATTTGGACGTTAGTGACTCTACAAGTTCAAAAAGACTTTCGGGGTTTGATGAAGATCATTTAAACGCATCAATCGATAATGGTTCAAATGGTTCTAAGCACTATAGGACTTAACATCTGAGGTCATCAGTCCCCTAGACTTAGAACTACTTAAACCGAACTAATCTAAGGACATCACACACATCCATGCCCGAGGCAGCATTCGAGCCTGCGACCGTAGCAGCAGCGCGGTTCCGGACTGAAGCGCCTAGAACCGTTCGGTCATAGCGGCCGGCCTCTTCAATGGTCCTCGTCATTGTAATCGAGAACTGGCAAATGTGATGAACTGTAATCATTCCATCATTGTGCGACATGTTCATACAATGGAAAGTTTCAAGAATCGGGTGTACGCATACCCCATGCTCTAAGCCAAAATTACAGAAATCAGTGCTTGGTCGCATCCCTCCTTTCTCGTAATCAGTTGGCTCATGAACCAAGCCGAACACACATATCCTGTACCGCTACTGGTGACAAGTAATGGTGTCTTCGAGCAAACATACGGAAAAGAAAGGAATGTTTGAGCCCAAAGAAAGCACCAACTCCCCGTACAAATACCTGCCGCAGCCACAAAAGATAATGTTATGCAACTGATGGAACAGTAACAGGGTAGTGTGCTACGAACTGCTTCCCCAAATT
Organism: Schistocerca gregaria; assembly: GCF_023897955.1. NCBI lineage: Eukaryota > Metazoa > Arthropoda > Insecta > Orthoptera > Acrididae > Schistocerca > Schistocerca gregaria. The sequence continues at coordinate 699,831,186 of NC_064922.1, read as the reverse complement.
GTAACCACCACTGGTGATATTTATTGTCAACAACTAAGAAATCTTGCAGACGCTATCCCAAATCAACTACCAGAAAGACTGTGTGAAGTGGTGTTACTCCACAATAATGCCTGCCCGCATTCTGCTAGACTGGAAAAAAAATTTACAGAAAATGGTTTGGGAAGTCATTCCGCACCCACATTATTCGCCTGATCTTGCACCCTCAGATTTTCACCTTTTCCGCTCTCTGTGAAACAACATTTAAGAAACTTCATTTCCGGATAATAATGCACTCCGAACACGGCTCGACGAGTTTCTTGCCTCAAAACCACGTGATTTCTACAGTCGCGCCAGTGTTGGCAAACTGTTGTAAATAATGAAGCACTCTATGCACACATCAAAGAAAGTTTTGTATCACCCCGGTTCCCAGAACTCCTGAAGATAATGCTCACTGCGGATACTGTATCACAGACACAGTCCCTTTGATTGTTCAGAGATGTCACTAAAACCGCCCAAAGATGTAAACAACGATGCATAAGCAGCGCTATTAGATGGACAGGGTCCTACAGCCGATCAGTTCCATTCATTCCACCAGGAAGCAGGTACATGGCTCGTGTTATCTGTAGTTCAACCATGCCTAGACGGTCATTACCGCGGTTGGATCGCGTCCGCATTGTTACTTTGTGCCAGCCAGGAAGGGCTCTCAACAAGGGAAGTGTCCAGGCGTCTCGGTGTGAACCAAAGCGATGTTGTTGGGACACGGAGGAGATAGAGAGACAGGAACTGTCGATGACATGCCTCGCTTAGACAGCTCAAGGGTTACTACTGCAGTGGATGACCGTTACCTAAGGATTATGGCTCGAAGGAACCCTGACAGTAATGCCGCCATGTTGAATAGTGCTTTTCGTGAAGCCACAGGACGTCGTGTTACAACTCAAACTGTGCGCAATACGCTGCATGATGTGCAGCTTCACTCCCGACGTCCATGGCGAGGTCCATCTTTGCAACCACGACACCATGCAGCGCTTTGCAGATCACCAACACAACATGCTGAATGGACCGCTCAGGATTGGCATCACGTTCTCTTCACCGATGAGAGTCGCATATGCCTCCAACCAGACAATCGTCGGAGACGTGTTTGGAGGCAACCCGGTCAGGCTGAACGCCTTAGACACACTGTCCAGCGAGTGCAGCAAGGTGGAGGTTCCCTACTGTTTTGGGGTGGCATTACGTGGGACCGCCGTACGCCGCTGGTGGTCATGGAAGGCGCCGTAACGGCTATACGATACGGGAATACCGTCCTCTGATCAATAGTGCAACCATATCGGCAGCATATTGGGGAGGCATTCGCCTTCTTGGACCACAATTCGCGCCCCCATCGTGCACATCTTGTGAATGACTTCCTTCAGGATAACGACATCGTTAGACTATAGTGGCTAGCATGTGCTCCAGACATGAACCCTATCGAACATGCCTGGGATTTACTGAAAAGGGCTGTTTATGGACAACGTGACCCACCAACTACTCTGAGGGATCTACGCCGAATCTCCGTTGAGGACTGAGACAATCTGGACCAACAGTGCCTTGATGAACTTGTGGATAGTATGCCACGACGAACACAGGCATGCATCAATGCAAGAGGACGTGCTACTGGGTATTAGAGGCACCGGTGTTCAAAAATGGTTTAAATGGCCCTGAGCTCTATGGGACTTAACATCGGAGGTCATCAGTACCCTAGAACTTTAAACTACTTAAACCTAACTAACCTAAAGACATCACACACGTCCATGCCCGAGGCAGGATTCGAACCTACGACCGTAGCAGTCGCGCGGTTCCAGACTGAAGCGCCTAGAACCGCTGGCGACTCCGGTCGGCAGGCACCGATGTGCACATTTATCTGGACCACCACCTCTGAAAGTCTCGCTGTATGGTGGTACAACTTGCAATGTGTGGTTTTCATGGAAAAAAGTCGGAAATGACGTTGTTTATGTTGATCTGTATTCCAATTTTCTGTACAGCTTCCGGAAATCTCGGAACCGAGGTGGTGCAAAACTTTTTTTGATGTGCGTATTACTGATGACTAAAGTCTATCTTACGTGTTTCAGTTGTGTTTATTAACCTTAGGGGAAAACGCTACGAACTTATGCAGAAACCTAATATATCGCTAAGGGTAGGTCGGATGCCATTGGTAGCAGCCCATTTATTGCAGTGAAGATTTCGATGGTATCTAGTGAGCTTATTACAGATTCTGAATTTGATATAACCTAGGTAAATATAAGTATCAAAGATGGGTCAAATATCGGATGGTTTCATAGTCCACATGTGTCTGGAACAGTAGTGGCAGAGTGCTTCAGAGAGAACTTGCAAAATTTCATGAATAAATTTCCTGATCACCTTATGTTCTAGGAGGAGACTTCAGTTTGCTGACTATATAATGCGGTCAAAACTTCTGTCATATACGCCAGTCACGTAACATTATTCTAATTGTCTTGTCCTAATTTTACTTAGAACAGATAATTAGAGAACAAACTCGAAAAGGTTGCGTCTTCGACCTCCTTACAACAGAACTGAACTGAACTTACCGAATTAGTTAACGTAGAAGAAGGTATCAGTGATCATTAGGTAGTGATATCTGCTATGAGTAAGCGGCGTTACAAGGGCCGCTAATAAAGGTAGGAAAATATTTTTGCTTAGCATGAGTGAAAAGATACAAAGTGCAAAGTATCTGAGCAGTGCGCATCAAATATTCAATTCGCTTTAGTTAGTTGCGTTTCGAAGAGCGTTTTAAGGTATAACCATGTCAGAAAACTGCTACGATATTTCGAGAGTGATATTATGACTCTGCAGTGGAGTGTGCGCTGATGTGAAACTTCCTGGCAGATTAAAACTGTGTGCCGGAAGTTTTAATTTGCCAGGAAATTTCAACTGCTACTTTTATAAACACAGATTTAAGTGAAGTCAAAATCAAGCTGACAAGCAAAAGGCTGAACGAAGCAAAAATGGCGTGAAAGCCGAAATCTAGATTTTACACAGGAAATTTACACATACATAGAGTCAAATGTTGGTGTATTCTTCAAAAAACACTGTGTTTGGAATGACCACAAAAACAAATAACAGGAAAAGCATACCCCAGACTGAGATTCAAAGGAAGAATCTTAAGCAAATGTAATTCATCCACTAAAAAAGTCACTTACAAGGCGCTTGTTCGACCGATTGTTGACTGTTGTTGGTCAATCTGGGACCCTTACGAGATTGGACCAATAGAGAAGAGAGACGAGATGCAACGAAGAGTGGTCCGTTTCGTCACGGAATCGTTTATTCGGAGTGAGAGCCTTACGGATTGCTGCACTGAGGATAGGCAGTCGCAGACGCTATAAGAGAGGCATTGTGCATCACTGAGAGGTTTACATTTGAAACTCCGAGAGAGTACGTAACGGGAGGAGTCGGGCAATGTATTATTCCTTCGCACATACTTCGCGCGTCATGATCACAACGAGAAAAGCGAGAAATTAGAGTTGATGCGTAAGTTTACGGACAATCATTCTTCCCATGTGTAGTTCGCGAATGGATCCGGCGAGGGAGGATCAGATAGTGGTAACGGAAGTATTCTCTGCTTACACAGTACAGATGCAGATGTGTTTCTTCCTCTTTCACAATGACGCTTTTCCTTTGTAAGTGTGAGACAACTGAAGACATGACGTCTGTAAATGAGTCCACGATCATTTTATAGCACAGAAAACGGCAACCGGGTTTGCTATTGAATGAAGAGGAAGAGTTTAACCTGAATGGTTCAGATACTAGTCTGAGGAGCGTAGAGCGCCACAGCAGCATGGTGTGTGGTCGTCTGCGCCGGCCATCAGCATCCAAGAGACCGGGCCGTTCTTCCGCAAGCTCCGCTACAAGGAAACACAACCTTCTTACTGATAACATTTGTAGCGGAGCCACTGAAATTCTACATATTCATATTTACTATCAAAAACAATCTTGATCACAGTTTATTTATTACGGTGACCGGTTTCGACCACTACTGCGGTCATCTTCAGACCAATGAGTGAGAACGTCCTTCTGGTGGTAAATCACTGTGATCAAGACTGTTTTTGATAGTGAATATTCGTAACACATTGATCACTGTTCACTCCCACAACGTATTCAAAAGTAATTCTACTTACTCAATTCCGAATATGTCGTCCTTGATCATCGAGTTTTTAGTTGATAGTCATTGTTTTGTTAATTATCTTGCATTTACAGGTACGTTTAATTTTATTTTCTGTGTTTCTTTTAAACTATCTGTTCTCGGTTTTTCCAATTATCTGTTCCAGGCGCTTCAGTCTGGAACCGCGCGACCGCTACCGTCGCAGGTTCGAATTCTGCCTCGGGCATGGATGTGTGTGATGTCCTTAGGTTAGTTAGGTTTAAGTAGTTCTAAGTTCTAGAGGACTGATGACCTCAGAAGTTAAGTCCCATAGTGCTCAGAGCCCTTTGAACCACTTTTTTTAGCCAATTATGTGTTATTTACTTTGCCAGGCTAAGTTTCCTATTATTACATGTTCTATAAGTATGAATTGTATTTTCACATGTTGTATGTCAGTTCATGTTTTATTGTCAGACGCTCCTTTTGCCTAGCCGCGCGGTCTAACGCTCTGCTTCCCGAGCGGGAAAGCGGGAAGCGACACCAATCCGACCGGCGGATTTGTGCCGAGGTCCGGTGTGCCGGCGAGTCTGTGGACGGTTTCTAAGGCGGCTTTCCATCTACCTCGGTGAATGCGGGCTGGATCCCCTTATTCCGCCTCGGTTACACTGTGTCGGCTATTGCTGTGCAAACACTGTCTCCACGTATGCGTACACCATAATTACTCCACCACGCAGACATTTGGGGTTACACTCGTCTGGTACGAGACGTTCCCGGGGGATTCCACTGTGGGCCGAACCACACAACAATCCTGAGTTCGGTGTAGGGCGCGGTGTTGGGGCGAGTGTACTACTGAGGCCTGTTGTGGCGCTGTGAAACTGTGAGGGCTACGGCGCGACGAAGCCCCTCCGTCGTTTCTAGGTCCGCAAGTCAATACATACAATGCGTAGAGCATTTTAATTATGAATTACCCTGGCATTAGTGCCTTTATCGGCAACAGTTATTTACGTAAATATACGACACACCCAGGACATCACCAGGATTACTGTGTTCCTAGATACTTGTATATAGATTCTGACGTTGATACATCAGTATATTTTCATGGTATGTATAATTGGTATGGTATCATTTAATTATGTTAGTATTTCTTATTCCTCTTATGCATCACTAGGCCTTCTGTAGAAACTGGTTCAGCTAATTGAAATTAGGTTCTTACACCACTGTTTTTGAGTCTGTAATAGATGTAAAGATGGCAATGGCCGAAATCGATAACTATGGATGTACGATTTATGTGACCAACACAGACCTTTACAAACTACGTGTGGCTGTTCTTTCTTAAATGTATCCCTCCAGAATAGGTCACTGTGATGAATATGTGGATAGTTTAGTCTCATATTTACGTTACTGATGAGACAAGCGAGAGTATAAAATCCGGTGCCATCGTACAACCTGTACCTCTCGATTAGCGTCTAGGGGGTCATTGAGCTTAGCATTCCCAATAACAATTTTACAAGTCATTTCCTTTTTTTAACTAAAAACTTCATCTTTAAATTTTATTTTCACGAAAATTAATGTCTGTACTCTGGAGAGCTGGAAATGAATGCTTAGTTGAAACTCAAATTCCTCCTTCTTTAAATTCGAATTATGAAATTAAAATCTTCCTCCTTCAAAGTTCAAATTCTTCATTCTCTGAAGCTAAATTTTCCTTCTCCAGTTTTAATTCTTTTATCCCATTTGTTGCAGATTTCGGGGATATTCCCGTAAGCTGTAAGGATAGCTTCTCATGTATTTGGTATTTTTGTATTCAGCATATCGAAGGCTGTAGGTGGAGACATGGTATTCTGATAACAAACCAATCACAAGAACGAGTATGAGAAAAGCAACTTATCAACAGTTCGAGTGGGGTGATCTCGGCTACGTAGACGGGTGCGTAATGAAGTACTAGACTCACAATGAGAAACGATAACAGAGGAAAAGGGGAAAAGTCTTGGTTATTGAGAACCTATATCTTAAGGACAAAATCTTAGAGGCCTCTCATGAGATGAAGAACTTCTGTCGGCTGAGAAGCAAAGGTGGCAGTAACACGAGTATTGTGTTTTAGACTCTAAGCTGAGCTCTGAGCATTCATTAACCAGAAAGTGTCGGTTAAAGTCAAATTACTAGTTGCCAGAAACTAAACTCTGCCAATAGGCTGTCATACACTAATGAGCAGACAATTTTTCACTTGTTAAGTATTCTGCTTTAGGTAAAAGTCTGTTTTTGAATTCAGGTCTTTGGCGTAGAAAGATTGCGTATACCTAATAGAATATCCCAAATACTCGCTGTGTTGAGAAGTCACAAATGCCCTACAGAATGCTGATGATTCAGCTCATCACAAAGAATACTACGAAATATTATGCAAAGTAATCCGGACGTCTATTGAATTGCTTTATGAGGAGAAGATTGCAAAATCACACAGTAAAGTAAAAACAGTATGTGATATAGTGAAAGAAGTGACTGGTACAACTAGAAAGGAACAAGAGGGGATAGCTTTAAGAACAGATGATACGTTGATAATGCCGTCAGACCACAGACCAATTTCGTTTTTGCCAGGTCCATCGAAAATTTTAGAAACGACAATGTACAAGAGACCTAAAAAATGGTTGAAATGGTTCTGAGCACTATGGGACTTAACATTTGTGCTCATCAGTCACCTAGAACATAGAACTACTTAAACCCAACCAACCTAAGGACATCACACACATCCATGCCCGAGGCAGGATTCGAACCTGCGACCGTAGCAGTCACGCGCTTCCGGACTGAGCGCCTAGAACCGCTAGACCACCGCGGCTGGCTACAGGAGACCTCTTGACTGTCTGACCACGAACACTGTCCAAGACACAGCTTAGGTTCCTGAGAGGTTCCGCCGTTGAGAAGGCTATTTACACGTCTTACATATAGTTAGAATGTAATTAATTAAGTAGATAAAAAATTACAAACGGCAGGTACTGTCTGTGGTCTCTCAAAGGCATTTGGCTATGTGAGCCACAAAATCCTTTTAAGTTGGATCGTAAGAGGCGATCAAAAAGTTTTCGTTCGAAGGTCACACAGTACATAATCAGCATACCAATCAGGCAAAATCGCCGTGAGCGCTGAGACAATCATCCCTCTGACGAGCAATTCAGTAAGTATGCGTTTGGTAGAATACCGTGTCCTTCCGCATGAACCAGTCAGTAGTTGCCTACTCCCACATTCTCGTCCGACAGGAATCGTCGACACCTTTTTTAAGGACCGAAGGCATAATAATCGCATGGGGTGAGATTAGGACTATAGAGCGTGTGCTTGGGTGACTCCCTTTTGAGTTGGCGTAACTTCTGCGTTACGACATTTCCAATGTGGGGACGCATCACGGAACTTAGCCCACCATTCCACGGCGGTGTTTTTAAACACACATGCGGCCCCATACACATTCTTCATTTTCGGTTGATGTCAGCGGGCTCTCTCTTTCAACAGCCAAGAATGCCTTTGTTCCTGTTTGTACGCATTTTAGTACCGTCGCCATGGTTCACATTTCCGCATTTACCGCACACACGCCGGAAAGACGAGAGTGCCGCACCGATTCCCTGCCTACAAGTCGCTGCTTGTATACCGGTATTCGAATCGCGCTACGTTGCACATACGCTGCAGCAATGCCCTCTTACTGACACTTTCTGACCGCTCCTTAAAGAATGCTATGGTGTCACTGACAATACTGCAAAATGGTTGAAGTCGTATCTCGAAACTAAAAGACAAAGGGTGTCAGCAAGAGAGACTTGTAAGATGTCCGGCAAATCCAACACCTTCCATGAAAACCCTGACATGATAAGGAAATCCAATAGTATGTCACATAGCTCCGAATAAATCGTGACATTAAATTAACCAATGTAATACGAGTAACGGGCGAGCAAATGGAATACCACAGACTAACACAAGAATGCCTAAATGCATGTCATACCTTCCCACCGTGAGACAGACGCAGTTCCGAGGGGAGAAACAAGAACAGAAGCCGAGAGCAGAACCGTGTTAAGCAATAAGGCCCTACGATAAGGGACGGACTGGACACCCACGTCGCCAACTAACCACTAGGGCCACACCACTCTCAAGTTTTAGCGTGAAACTTTTTCGCGTCTCTGTTACGTCAAGGACCACCCCCCAGCCCATGTTAAAAGCTAGAGCCCTACAGGAAAACAGTATAGATCTTACGATAACACAAAAAGGGCCACACCACCCGAAAGTTTTAGCGTGAGACTTTTTCACGTCTCTATTACGTTGCAAACTTTCAAAACATTGCCCCACCACGAAAAATATAACGTTTCTCATTGGATAGACAGAATTTTTGTAGGCGGAGCTTAAGGCTAACATTGAGACCCCTGATTGGTCAGAAGAAAGCACAGCCAGATAGTTTTTTTTAAAACCAACTTCGGTAAATTGTAGTAAGGAGAGGAGAGTTGCTTCCGAGATGGCGAGGTGAGCGGAGCTGTGCTGCCCGCCGCTGCCCTGACGCTGCCTGAACACCGACAAGGTAATGAACGCAGGCGATGCCGCATTTTTGAGCGCATAAGGCTTCACTCAGAACTGCAGAAGTCTCATCTGTTACACCCCCTTTTTTGCCTAATACTAGTGTCGATCGTTAATTAAAACTCATGGTGTTCACATTTGCCACTTGAAGAACAGATCTGAAACGCGATGATTTTTCTTTTATACAGTTATTGAGAAGCCACATCAGCCACTGTAATTTACGACAAGTTACGTAAGTAATTGAAGATAATTGAGGGTCACTGTAGACCATTTTGATAGTTTTCTCTTTTTTGAAACTTAAATTAAACCTAGATTATAGATGTGATATGGCATAGGTCATCCTTCGATCGATTGTAGAACTTGGAAACCCATTCAGGGAATATTCGTTCACATTTTTGTTGAACGCAGTTGGTTTTTACCATCCTGTATTAAAACATCTCCTTTTATCAATAGTGCAATTTGTGAGTAGAATAAAAATTTCCAATGGTAAACTTAACTGATTTTTCGACGTTCATTTACCAACTAACTAAAAATAGGAAAGCCTTGAACCCCTTCCATTAAATTTAGTTAGTATTTAGATTCTTTTACAGGGAGTGCAGTGGAGCTGACGCTGAGATCATTAAGTATTTGGTTATACAGGGTGTTTCAAAAATGACCGCTATATTTGAAACGGCAATACAAACTAAACGAGCAGCGATAGAAATACACCGTTTGTTGCAATATGCTTGGGACAACAGTACATTTTCAGGCAGACAAACTTTCGAAATTACAGTAGTTACAATTGTCAACAACAGATGGCGCTGCGGTCTGGGAAACTCTATAGTACGATATTTTCCACATATCCACCATGCGTAGCAATAATATGGCGTAGTCTTTGAATGAAATTACCCGAAACCTTTGACAACGTGTCTGGCGGAATGGCTTCACATGCAGATGAGATGTACTGCTTCAGCTGTTCAATTGTTTCTGGATTCTGGCGGTACACCTGGTTTTTCGAGTGTCCCCACAGAAAGAAGTCACAGGGATTCATGTCAGGTGAATAGGGAGGCCAATCCACGCCGCCTCCTGTATGTTTCGGATAGCCCAAAACAATCACACGATCATGAAATATTCATTCAGGAAATTAAAGACGTCGGCCGTGCGATGTGGCCGTGCGATGCAACATCTTGCATAAACCACGAGGTGTTCGCAGTGTCGTCTAAGGCAGTTTGTACCGCCACAAATTCACGAAGAATGTCTAGATAGCGTGATGCAGTAATCGTTTCGGATCTGAAAAATGGGCCAATGATTCCTTTGGAAGAAATGGCGGCCCAGACCAGTGCTTTTTGAGGATGCAGGAACGATGGGACTGCAACATGAGGCTTTTCGCTTCCCCATATGCGCCAGTTCTGTTTATTGACGAAGCCGTCCAGGTAAAAATAAGCTTCGTCAGTAAACCAAATGCTGCCCACATGCATATAGCCGTCATCAATCCTGTGCACTATATCGTTAGCGAATGTCTCTCGTGCAGCAATGGTAGCGGCACCGAGGGGTTGCCGCGTTTGAATTTTGTATGGATAGAGGTGTGAACTCTGGCGCATGAGACGATACGTGGACGTTGGCGTCATTTGGACCGCAGCTGCAACACGGCGAACGGAAACCCGAGGCCGCTGTTGGATCACCTTCTGCACTAGCTGCGTGTTGCCCTCTGTGGTTGCCGTACGCGGTCGCCCTACCTTTCCAGCACGTTCATCCGTCACATTCCCAGTCCGTTGAAATTTTTCAAACAGATCCTTTATTGTATCGCTTTTCGGTCCTTTGGTTACATTAAACCTTCGTTGAAAACTTCGTCTTGTTGCAACAACACTGTGTTCTAGGCGGTGGAATTCCAACACCAGAAAAATCCTCTGTTCTAAGGAATAAACCATGTTGTCCACAGCACACTTGCACGTTGTGAACAGCACACGCTTACAGCAGAAAAACGACGTACAGAATGGCGCATCCACAGACTGCGTTGTCTTCTATAGCTTTCACATTACTTGCAGCGCCATCTGTTGTTGAAAATTGTAACTACTGTAATTTCGAAAGTTTGTCCGCCTGAAAATGTGCTGTTGTCCCAAGCGTATTGCAACAAACGGTGTATTTCTATCGCTGCTCGTTTAGTTTTTATTGCCGTTTCAAATACACCGGTCATTTTTGAAACACCCTGTATCATCGCTAGTCTCACTGATCTCTTCTGAATTCTACATCTCATGTGTGGTCTGGCGTCTCCTTACCAGCAACAGGTCCCAGGTTCAAACTAGTCAATTCCCTAAAAAACACGCTCAGAGCGTCTTTGCGTGAAAGTGGTAGGGAGACACGATATAGAACAAACGGACACCACAATGAATGTTTAGAGACTAATGAATTAAGCAGTCAGTCATCATCATATCGGAAAGTAATTACGTGTGGTGTGCCTCAAGGTGCTCTTCTTGTGTACATTACTGACGTCTCATCGGACACATTGCCTGAAGCGGAGTTTATTTTGCTTCCGGACGATACATTGGAATAAATAACATGTCGAGCATAGTTTTAGAAAAGACTGCTAAGGACATTTTCATGGGCATTAATAAATTATTTATAGCCAAGGCACTGTGAACATTGAGAAACTCACTACAAGCTGTTCAGAACATGTAAGGCGTTTCCACGTAGCATACGAATAGAGTTTGATGACTTTCATTCCATGTGGCCGTATGGGGTAACTCCTCAAGTCAAATAAAAGATTTTAGAGTCTAAAACGTGTAATACGCATTACTTGTGGTGTGAATTCACGATCATCCTCTAGAAGTCTGATCAGCGAACCGGATATACTAACTGCTTCAGTATATGTATTTATTATTGAAATTCCTAATAATGAACACCTTTTTTCCCAACAAACAGCTCAGTTTCACAAAATAAATATAAGGAAAATCCACATAAAGGCTCAAATACACTTATTTTAGTCCGAAAAGGAGCCACTATGCAGAAAAAAAATTTCAACAGCTTACGAGCAGCCACGAAAAGCTTAGCTACAAATAATTTTCGGTTTAACAAGAGCTTGAAGCACTTGCTAGGAGCCAACTCCTTCTGCTGAATTGAAGATCCCCTATACAGAAATAGTTGATGCGATGTGTGTATTACCACTATCATTACTATTATTACTATTTTTTATTGATACCAAGCGAAGTGGCGTAGTGGTTAGCACACTGAACTCGCATTCGCTTGGACCACGGTTCAAACCGGCGTCGGACCATCCAGATTTACAGCCGGCCGGTGTGGCCGTGCGGTTCTAAGCGCTTCAGTTTGGAACCGCGTGACCGCTACGGTCGCAGGTTCGAATCCTCCCTCGGGCATGGATGTATGTGATGTCCTTAGGTTAGTTAGTCTAAGTAGTTCTTAGTTCTAGGGGACTGATGACCTCATAAGTTAAGTCCCATAGTGCTCAGAGCCATTTTAACCATCCATTTTTAGGTTTTCCGTGATTTCCCTGAATCGCTTTAGCCAGATGACAGGATGGTTCCTTCGAAGTGGCATGATCAATTTCCTTCCCCATCTTTCACACAATCCGGACTTGTGTTCCGAATCTAATGACCTAGATGACAACGGGACGTTGAACTAAGCCCCCCTCCCCAATTTTTTATGAATGTCATATAATGTAAGGGAGAAAGATCTGACATATTCCACATCCACGACGATTTCATAAATACGTATCCGTGGAATAAAGAGGTCACTTTGTTATCTCATCTAAAGCGACATACTGTAAAATTCTTGCTTCCCACACATAAGCAACATTTTGCACCATCCTAGGGCCATGCGGACTTCATATTAATGTAAATCTGTCCGTGATGTCTCTTGTACAGTATTGACATTAGTGACAGGGATGATGGGAAACCTGGACGATCTGGTTTCTTTCAGATTTACTATGCTAGTTCCCAACATAAAACAGTGTGCCATTTTTATAACTACTCTTTCTCTGTTTCCGAACTTGGTGACGTGTTCGGGAGAATACCAGAGTGATTCCTTCGCAAATCCGGCGCATGAGATTTGTGCTTCGTCTGGTTGAAACAGAGCTTGCGTTCTGCCTCTAACAGACTTGACGTCAACGGGACATGAATCGACTGAGATTCCTTCCTGTGTTCCATTACTGTTGCAATCATTTCTACTATTTATTTCAGTTTAGAGATTTTCAAGTGATTGTTGAAGTTGTGAGTTGGTTGATTTGGGGGAACGGACCAAACAGCGAGGTCATCGATCCCATCGGATTAGGAAAGGATGGGGAAGAAAGTCGACCGTGTCCTTTCGAAGGAACCATCCTGGCATTTTCCAGAAGCGATTTACGGAAATCATTGAAAATTTAAATCAGATGGGCCGGACTCGGGTTTGAATCGTCGTCCTCCCGAATGCGAGTCAAGTGTACTAACCACAGGACTACGTCGCTCGATCTGTTGAAATGGGAGCACTTGTACCATTACTAAGAGACCTTGTAGCATACAGCAACTTCGCTCATCGTTGCGTCAGAAATCCTTCAGCTTTATCGCTGCCCTCATTCCATTATCTCTATATGCACTTCATGCACGACAGGAAACAGCTTTTTTCCGTTGTCAAAGTTGTAGCTCTAACCTTATCACTCTAGCAGCAAAGTACTTAAGAGCTTTATGTTTGTTTACATAACGAAGGAAAATTGGACTACCCACTGTGTACTGCAATTTTGTTACATATGTCAACGAACAACAGCTGCTCGTATGTGGTGAATATGTGTATTTTTACTTTTAAAAAAAGATCTCTCCTTCCAGAGGAATTGAACAAACTTCTTTAAGTAAATGACGGAAAGATTAGAGATTGACACCAGGGAGGTCATTAGAGATGCCGCATGGAGAAGTATGGGAGGTAGCAACCATCCCGCCAATCACCTGACCTGATTTAGAAGAATCCACGAGAAACTGGAACCACAATGACTGGAATAGAGTTTGAACCTGCCTCCTCCCGAATACGTCTAGTTTATTAACCACTGCTCCACAACACGTAATCCTACTAATAGGGGAACATTAGTTGCCGCAGCTTTGTTTTGTCACGGACGACAGTTAGAATTGCATCACTCTTCACACCTTGAATGGCAAAATCCTGCTCCGCATCCTCATCTTCTTCAGTTTAAGCAGGTATTTAAATATTTAGTACCACAATCTCTGTCATTTTTGTGAAAATTATTGTCCTACAATTGTATCTAACTATACTTACGAGGTCAGATCTGCCTTTACTCATCTTTGCTGTGGTGGAGAAGCGTCGATGACGCGCGGATATTCCCGTGATACAAACGGGGCGATGTTTGGCGTGTATCAAAGTTTCGGCTCGTATGTTAGTTATTATGGGTTTAGTCACCATGCTGAGAGGGTTGCGAGCGCGAACAGTGTACGATATCGCTTGTAAAACTGAGTAGTTTGAAGAATTGGAATAATTTCGTAACGAAGAAATGTGTATTTAATTTGAAGGCGACCGTAAAGTACCGAAGAGCAAAGGCAAACTCAAATAGTACTGTGCCAATTGTGTAATTGTAGCGCGATTGCGACAGAGTGGTTGTACAATAAATCGAGTGTTAATTTAACCCGTTGTAACATCTTTCCAACCCACTCATCATGTTTTAATATTGTGGAGCGAACTCATGAACAGAAGTAGTGGTTGTTGTGATAAGGAATATGCAGTAGGTCCACTACTAGGAACTTTAATAAATTGGAACCTTTTCCTTGGGCCTCCTTGGCTGTCTGTGAACGGTTTGTTCGATTTCCATAAATTCAGACAGCCAGATAACTTTAGCTTCTTACAGTCAAAAGAAAGGGCAGCCTACTCACTCTACCACATATAGCCCTTCACCCTCCGTCCCAAATTATTATGCAGCCTTGCAACCACTTTCCCGTGCCCTCCGTCTAGTTTTTGCATTACATGTCTGTATAATTTTTTTTTAATTGTAGAAGTCACCTTTGTATCTGTTCAAAGAGCATCCAGTATCATCTTTGTCACTTTCGCCTTTAACTTTGTACTTTTCTTGAACTTAAGGAAGGTATACACATTCCAGTTTCCTATTTTTCTGCAAAGGGCTTCTGGGTTCTTTCACTGATTCGCTTTAGAGTTAAATGCTCGAACATCCATGTCGGGACAGTTAGGATAAATATTTTGCTAAAGCGCTCATCATAACTATCAGTTATTCGAACTACGTCCGCCACCGGTAGCTGAGTGCTCAGTGCGACAGAACGTCACTCCTAAAGCCCCGGGTTCGATTCCCGGCTGGGTCGGATATTTTCTCCGCTCAGGGACTGCGCGTTGTGTTGTCCTAATCATCATGATTTCATCCCGATCGACGCGCAAGTCGCCGAAGTGGTGTAAAATCGAAAGAGTTGCACCCGGCGAACGGTCTGCCCGACGGGAGTCCCTAGTCACAAGACATTTACATTGCAACTATGCTGTTCTTTCTAACACAATGTTATTATAATTGACTGAAGCGATTTCATATATTTTCTGTAGCTGTATTCAAATGGTTCAAATGGCTCTGAGCACTATGGGACTTAACATCTTAGATCATCAGTCCCCTAGAACTTAGAACTACTTAAACCTAACTAACCTAAGGACATCACACACATCCATGCCCGAGGCAGGTTTCGAACCTGCGACCGTGGCAGTCCTGCGGTTCCGGACTGCAGCGTCTAGAACCGCACGACCACACCGGCCGGCTGTAGCAATATTGTTTGACATATTGTAACAGGGCATTGTAGGAGCATAGAAAATATCAAAAAGTTCTTTTTTACTTATTACAAGTGCTCCACATGTACCCTCCTACTGATCCTGCAAGTGTCAAGTTGATAATCGAGTTCTTCCCGTATGTCCCTATCAATCTGTTCAAAAGTGTTCTTGAGATGATTTCGCAGTTCTGTTAGGGTTATTGGTACCGGAAGTGTGAATATTTCACATAGCCCCAGACAAACAAATCGCACTGGTTAGCGCGGGAGAGGGTGGCGGCCATGACATGAATAGCTCATCACCAACCCTACCATGGCCGAACCGTCGGTTCCTCAACTTCCTGTTTAAGAATTTAAGAACATCAAGATGGTAGCGGGATTGAGCATTATTCTGTTGGTGGATGAAGTCCACACTGTCGGTCTTCAATTGTGGCATGTGCCAGTTTTCCTGCATGTCAGATTCAAGTGTCCTGGAACGATCTTTTCACAGAATAAAACTGGACAGTAGCTTTAAAGCATGGCAATCACTTTTGGTGATTCTTGAATATTCTGCTCGTTTCACTGTTCCTCAGAATCGCGCATTGTACCTGTTTATTGTGCCATTCGCAAAAAATATTGCCTTATCGCTGAAGAGTAATCTGTGACAAAACTCATCCTCTTCCATGAGCTGGTGCAACTGTGTTGAAAAATCAAAGCGTCTGACTTTGTCATCAGGAGGCAGGGCTTGTAGCAACTGCAAGCGGTAAGATTTCAGCTTCGGCCGTTTTCTTGATCTTCCAAACGTTTGGTTGTGATGCGTTCATCTCTCTGCTTGCTCTGTTCATCGACTTGTGTGGGCTTCATGCGAAAGTCGCTCGTGCGCCATCAATCGTTTCTTTACTCACTGCAGGCCCATCCGTTGATTTTTCCTGGAGAGGCATCATGAACTACGCATGCCATCGTTCAAAGAAGTTTCCAGTTGGTGAATCTTTGCTGAACATCGTACTCAAGTGTAGTTGCACTGTTAATGCATTTCAAGCACAACGAATGCTATCTCGTCGCCTGTTGCCATTCTGAGTAGAAATCGTAAGTGTGGCTGCAACAATAAAAAAGTTTTGAGTGTTTCTACATGAGTGTTGACTTTCGTGACAATATCTCAATTAATGTAGCAAAAGTGAATTTATGAAACCGCTTCAGTAATTTAAAATAATCCTGTTCATACATGGAGCTTTAATGAAACGGTTTTCTCTAGCCGCCTTCATTAGAAGGCGTTGGCCTTTCCATTTACTTTTTCTTAGACAGGACAACATTGTGTGTTTAACTCCATTTGCTCATCTGCCATATAAGACCTCGTCGGCAGTATCCGAATGAAATTTGCTTGTTCCGGTAGCGGCTCAGCTTCTACATTCGTTAGCTGCTTCTAATACGAAGCTTTGCCCTCCACATTTTCCACGTAGAGGTAAATGTCAGGATCTTTCCTTCTTCGAATCTAAGAATATCACAGCATAGACACGCTTCCTAGTACGTCCACAAAAGCGCTTAGTACATCGCACTCGAATTCTGGTAGAGAGTGTTGAAATCTCCATACAGCAGGCCGAAGCTTATCATTGGTTTCCTCGTTCGTTGCCATGACGACATACAGTTGTTGAACTAATCCTAAATTAATCCTAACTAATGACTGTCGTATCTGATAACTAAAGTTTGTTAATGTGAGTGAACGCTGAGGATTTCTCTGGTTTTATTCTTTATTGTGCTCCAATGGTAAATTTCAAAACATAGTTAAGTGAAGTACTGAATGAATCTGTTGTTGTGGTATTCATTCCTGAGACTGGTTTGATGCAGCTCTCCATGCTATTCTATCCTGTGCAAGCTTCTTCATCTCCCAGTACCTACTGCAGCCTACATCCTTCTCAATCTGCTTAGTGTATTCATCTCTTGGTCTCCCTCTACGAACGAATCTAGTGAAATGAATTTAAAAAACAAAAACTTTCTGGTGTATAAAGATCAGGCACGTCTATTGTACTTTTTCACTATATAAAATTAATATGGTAATATAAACATTCGATGAGTTCGTCACATCAGTAATAGGAGCATTAGGAGTCTCTCTGTGAGGATTTAGCTACATCTCGCTATTTTATGAATGTATCACTTCACTCATCTAAGATCGATCAGAAGTGATACACAGGATTAACTGTAGCTCCACTGAAGAAATTTCGGACATCATATTTTTTGAGTGCTTATTTATATCAAGGACAGTAGAGGGCCTCGAACTGTACCTTTATGACAGAAAATTACGAATGCAGTCGTACAACTGAGATGAAACTCCACATAGTACTCAGTTATATTGGATGTCGCTTGTTAGGAACGGTGTCAAAAGCGTTCTGGAAATTTAAAAATGTGGAATCTGTTTGAAGTCCCCTGTCGGTAGCACTCATTATTCGTTAGAACAAACAGCTAGCTGAATTTCACAAGAATGAGGTTTTCTGAATCCATGTTGGCTATTTGTCAATAAATTAGTTGTTCGAGTTAATTCATAACGTTCGGACACAGTATATGTTCCAAAATCCTGCTGGAGATCAGTCTCGTAGCAAGAAAGCTCGTAGAAGCTGGTACTTCCATGGCAGAACGGATGTAGCTTTATGGATTTCATCAGCGATAAATTAAATATGACAAAATGAAATATAACAGAAACGTCCTGAACTCTTCAGTTCTCCACCATAGCCTGTATTTTACAGAGATACATGCCGTCGAACAGAGGCTGTTATAATCAATCGAAGTTCCTTTAACGCTAATCTGTTGTATTAGACAGTCCACAAAACGGTAAGAAAATAATGTCACTGCACGTCACAAGCGGTCTCAAAATTTGAGGAGCTTTAAGCGTCATAGCGCGCAAGCGTCATTGTGCGCAGGCTGTTGCACAAATTTTTGCGTCGGAATGTAATTCCTTGCTCATAATCCCATTGCGTGTAATTACACCTGTTGAGAACACAGAATTTTCCTTTTATGCTCAGACGTAACGTTTTTGGCTAGAAAAAGAAGTAGTTAAGGACAACGAGGCTGCAGCAGATGGTAATTTCCGATAGCAGTAGTCGTTACTTTTGATGGTATCCCCGTCTGCATCCTAATAGCTCGTGTCTTATGTTCCTTGCCTAAAGAATACAACTGTACAGGCAGCAGGAATGTTATGAGGCGTATCTCTCGTGTAGTATTTCGGATGTAGCCCCAGTTTCCACAAAAGAAACCGGTTGTCACAGGTAGTGTTTTCCACCTCAGAAATATTTTTCTCGACGTTCTTATACAGCAGATATCTTCCAAACATGCAGGGATGTTACCATACGTTGTAAACCAGACACAAGAAATGAATCGGAGAAATAAATGAACGGCCGCATCGGTAATCTCTGCGTGTCTCCGGGAAACGGTATTTCTTAATTTAAAATGACGAAAACCGCAAAATCTGCCTCCGAATTATTTATTAATCAAGAGTAATTTCATGACGTTACGGTCCCATCATCAGGTTTTTCCGGCGGGATCTTTCAAAGACAACATAGAGTGGGACAATGCTGGCATTTATTGCATT